>NC_137699.1:40465831-40729359 GCF_964034855.1 Anser brachyrhynchus | reverse complement strand
AATTTACAGAACACTTAGGGAATTATTCTAAAGGCTAAACAATACTGCTGTTAGGTGTTTTATTTATAGTTTTAATTGTCTAGCTTTTTTATCTTATTATATCTTTACTAAAATTACGAGTACTTTATTATCAAACACATGGTCTTATATGTAGAAATTAAAGCTTTGAATTAATTCTTCATAGAGTTCTTTAAAGCCAAAAATAAAATCACATCACATGTGAAGCCCAACAAAGTTTAACATCACAATTGGAAATGACATGTAGCACAATAGGTATTTTCCCTCATTTTGTCATATATTTGGTAAAAAACTTTTCATTTGTTTTAATTTGGACCATCTTTGGGATGCAGGCCATTACTAACAATTTTTCAACAAACTTTATGCAAATCAATTTTTATTTTTGTCATTATGTTATAACAAAATAAATGAGAATCATACTGTGCAGTTCCACCAGACCTGGAGCAGACATGGAAAAGATATAAATGTGTCAGTATTATGGGAGGGAAAATACATAAATGCACATGGTGACTCTCTTAAGTCTTGGGCTCAGTGTGATACTAATTCATTTCTGTGACATTTGGAAAACTTCTCCCAACATTAATAACAAGTTTATGGTGGGGGGTAATTCTGACAGACACAGTGTTGAAATAAAAACTTGAAAGAATGTCCATCAGATTTTACAGGTGCATGGAACATGCATTTGCAGTGATTGATGATCTTTTTGTTAAAGGTTGACATAATGTTGAATGGAATGTTTTGTTTATATATGGTGGTCTAGTTTATTGACCAGTACCAAAATGTATGACCAATCTGGGACTTCGTACAGTGTCTCTTTTTTTCTTATTTTTTTTCTGGAGAAAAAAAAAATAATCTGTATTTACCTTCTTTCCCCCTTCATCAGTACATGGATGCCATTTGGTTATGTTATAAATATATTTTCTTAAACTATTTTTTCCTTTAAAAAATACTTTGCTGAATTGAAGATTTCAGATGAACATACCAGAACTTTCAGAAATATTTAGAGAAAGGATTCTAGGATTGACCTTCTGGGCAAAAGTTACAGAACTTTATTTGCCTGCAGTTTTTTACTGAAAGCAAAAATAACAGTCGGCATGCAATTCAAATACATCTGTCTTCTTTACAAAAGATTGTTTCTGTTGAATTTCACTTAAAGAAAAAATCTGTAAGAAAATCTGAAGATGTTTACCCCTAACAATTGCAAGTAGAAGAACATGAAATATGGTGGCACTATCTTTTTTTTTTTTTCTCTTTTTATAAGGTCAGATCAGTTGAAGAATGGATGTCTTTAACTTCCCTTGCAGCTCAGAATATTACACTTTCAACTGCAGCAACCAGTTATCTGAATCCAGAATTGATTTTAAAATGGTGAAGATATGTACACTCAAAACAATTCTTGATATCCATGTAAAACTTCAGCTTCCATATGGAAACAGAATTTTGTATTTTAATGTACTTCTTGAAGTTCAAAATAATAAAGAACAAACAAAATAGAGGTTAGTGATAAGTTATATTTAAAACATTGATTATCATATGAAGAGCAACATGTAAGTTGCTCTTAGTCGTAATAAATGTGAAATGAGAACATCTTCAGTCCTTCAATCCAAAAACATAGGCTGAAGTTCTCCTCTTACTATTCATAGAGAGAGGGTATTTTATACATTGCTTGTTTTTCACCTGGCCTTAAAGAGAAACAAAGTCAAGGAATTTGGTAGCACTCAAAAGGATCAGATAGTCTTGGATCATGGGTATCTTCAGACATACAAGGGAAGTGTATAGACTCATCTCAGTCTTTTCACTCTCAGACTGAAGATTTGACTTGTTAAAAATCTTGAAAAATACTAAGGCTGTCCAACTGTCTTATTTTGTTACATCTTATCTCTATGGGGAGAAAATCACCCATGTCTGTTAGTTTGAGTAGCCATTTCTGTCTCATGTTCACTGTATAAATTCCAATATATAATATGGCTAGCATTACAGTTCTTAGGTTTTCCACATTAGAAAAGTTACAGTTGTGTGTGTGTGTTTGCAGTTGAGGCGTTAGGCCACCAGGACTTAACCTGTCCAAGTGCTGTTCTCTTCCGGTGATTTTTGAACTATGTGAAAGAATTCAGCTAAACTATAGCTGCTTTATACACCTGGTTTTCGTTCTGAAGGAACTTGATTCAGAATCTTTTCTAGTTGTGTTCTGATGGTTTTCATATTCCTACAATAAAACAAAAAACATTTTAACCAGGAAATACATCTGTATTTAGTCATCTGAATATCTCTCCAAATCTGTAAGGGTTTAATCCTGGTCTATTGCATAGCCAACACCCTTTAGGACTCCATAGTTTGGTTTGTTTGTTTGTTTTCTCTTACCACAGTACTTACAGAAGTAGAAGGTATCTGCCTCTGGAAATCAGATAGCAGTATTGAAAAAGTGACAAAACACCCTTTTCCACTAAGACCAAAGACATTGTCTTCCTGTGAGAAGGAAGTTAAAGAATTTGAAAGAATTACAGACCTGAACTGAGGCAGTAAAATTGGAGGAGTATATAAAGGAAACTAAGCTTTATAAAGCAGAGTGGAGGATAGTTGCTGTACCTGACAAAATTTTGAAATGATAATTCTGTGAGATTTGGGCCAAATAAATTTCAGTACAACTCTAAGAATACTGGAGTATCATCTTGAAAGAATTTTTAGAGTAAAACTCAAATAGTGATTAGTGATGAAAGTTAACATTTTAAAAGAACAATTTATCTCAGCATTTATGAATGCTCAGTGTATGCTTCCTTTGCCTTTTGGATATTATAGGCAATGCTTGCAACATGTCTAGGAAGTCTTAGACAATACTAAATATTTTGCTTAATGCTGTGTAGAATTTACCAGCATTGATTCAGTAGGGACTGAGCGAAAAGACATTTTGTTGTTCTTTCTTCTGTCTCTTCAAAGGATTCACATTTGTTTTGTACACTGGACTCAAAGTGATCATCAGGCTGATCAAATATTAAACATTATTTAAAGACTTATAGGATTCTACACATCTAAAATTGAATTTCAGTGCAAGTACAGTTAGTAAAGAAGCGCTTAAAATCATGTTCTCTTTTATATCCTTGTAGTTTTATTTGTTTTAACATAGTTTTACGGTGTGTTTATTCTTTTTTTTTTTTTACAGATCAGAGAATGCTTATCAATGTTGTTTTGGTATTTTTTTTAAATTGTTAATTCTAAATATTTGATTAATTATAGTTTTTTAATACATATCAGTTTTGTTTTTTTTTTTTTCTGAACAGGTACTAGCACTTAACACTTATTGAACTATAGGCTTCTAGTACAGTGGTAAAATTAGCTTTTATCTGCAAAAACAGGTCAGCTGCAAAGAACAATGTGGCTATCAAATCGACAACTGTTAAATGTTGCCAATGAATTTTCTTAGTTTTGTGATATTACTCCATTGAATACTTTGATTTTGATTAGCACTTTGTAACTTTTCAAAGGCTTAGTTTGGAATATAAATCCCAAATTCAGAAACAGTTGTCTAGAGATGCTGCTATTTATCACAAAGCTACATTGAGGAAAAAGAACATCGTTTCTATCTTTTACTTCTCTGTTATCCACAAATGTAAATTCAGTCCTGTGTAAACATAATATAACATGCACCTTGAAAATACAGAATCTGATGTTTTAGGACTGAAATTAGGCTCCCATGCTATACTGAAGTTATTAGAGTACCTAGGGTACCTGCAGGAGAATAAGACTTTGTCTGACATGAAATTACTGATGAAAAATAATGTGTTTTTTTTTTGTTGTTGTTGTTTGTTTGTTTTAATAATATGCCACCTAAGAATGTATTCTGTATATAATAAGTTTAAAGAAAAAAGTGCATGCAGGTAGATATTCAGGTCTGTCTGTGCAAGGGAAATTAAACATATATCAGGTGTATATGTGTCAGAGCCTGTTGGAAAACTCTATGTCATGCAATTCAGAGCAGACCTGGGAAATCTATTCATCACGAGCTGCAGACCACCACTGTGTTTGCAGTGCAAAAAGCTAGCCTTTCTTTTCTGGATAATAAATGATCACAGAACTGGAAATGAGTCAGACCTTTCAGACCAGCCAAAGACAAACTATCTTTGATTCCAGTCCTCTCGATTCACCTGTACATATTCCATGTATTACTCAGGTGCTAAGCAGAAGTGCTTTTTGTCTTCAAGGCTGAAAGGCCCTTTAGTTTAAATTAGGGACGTTCACTGGTCTTCCCTGAGAAACTAAAATAAATTTGCTAGTGGTTACCAGTTGTAAAAAGCTGTTAAAATACACAAGTTCTGCCTCATTTCCAGTGAAATGCTGTGACTTAAGAACACTCGTTTATTGTTACACAGTATGCTGCCAGACAGTCCAGGTAGATGAAACCCGATTCTCTCTCTTTTTGCTTTAAGCATTTCATTATCACTTGTGGGTTGTTTCAAAAGACAAGGAAAATATAAAACTCCTTGGAGTGAAGTAGTAACTTGCAGCTGAGATTTTTTGGTGTGGGTTGTGTTGGTTTTTTTTGGAATAAATTGACTGTGTTTGACCTTTGACTCAGGAGGACCTTATGGTTTTCTATTACTGAAGAAACAGGTTTCCTTAATGACAGTGCTATCAGAGGTGTTATGAGTAGAAGAAGCTGTTATGTAATGAAACATAAAGAGACACGCAAGAAATATTAAAAGCTTGACTGGGCAAGTCAGCTTGTGTCAGCGGTAATGCTAAGAATATCAGAGCAGAAGCTGTGCCCAGTCTGTGATACTCTGACTGCAAGCTAGGTATGTAGTCAGACTGCTGAAGTGTAGCCCTTTTTCATTGACCTGTTACAATGATATGAAGTGTTAAATGTATTTGTAGATAAGCTGTCTCTTTGCTAAATCTAGACAGTGAACTGCTATTGATTGATTCCTGCCATTGCTTTCCCTAAGAATGTTTTGTGATTTCTTGTGAGCACTTATGGTAATTATATACTTTGAATTTTAGCCCTTGTGTTTTTCAGTTCTTCTAAGTATGGTGTTTAAATGGTATTAAAACTGGAGGAAAATGGCAAAAATTGAAACTGTTTCATCATATTTTAATGCAGTTAAATAACTTTGTCATAGTCTTTTAATACATAGGAAGTGATGTCTATGTTGAAACAGACCTTAGAAAAGCCTTGCAGGCATCTGCCATTTACTGGATTGCTGATTCTTATTTAAAGCTCTTAACACTAGTCTTTTACCAAATTATATGTTAGTATTTAGAAAAGTTGAGTACATTTGAACAAGTGTCACAGTTCATTGTTAAAATTATTATGCATTTATTCTGGAATTAACCTAGTTGCAAAAGGTAATTTTGCATTTACAACTTTCCTGATCTCTATGTAAGCAGTTTATATAATTATCAGCCTGTTAACAGGTTGTTGGGTTTTTCTTTCCATATGTCTAAGTCAAGACAGGAGAATTTAAAAATTATTCAGACCATAAATTCTTCCATTTTCAAAATCCTGATTTCTATTTTGAAATTTATTTAACAATGCAACACTTAATCCCACAATTTCTATTTTGTAATCCACTTATGTAATCTTCTTAACAATGCTAACAGAAAACCTATCATTTATTAATTTATCCTCATAGGAGCCCTCTGAGACAGAGAAGTATTAGCTTAATTATATAGGCAAGGAACTATAACATCATATAGATTAAGTGGCGTGCATAGGTCACACAGGAAGCCTGTGGTTGGGCTGAAATTGAAACAAGGTCTCTTGAGTCTTGGTCTAGTCTCATCTTTTGTTTACAGCTCTACATTAAACCATTCAGTATTTTAATTCTCATTTAGTACTTATATAAGTTTGAGATTCTTTTAAAATAAATAGAACTTTCTATAAAGCTTTAGAGTAATCCCTAATCTTCATTGAAAATGAAACCCTAACCAAAGCTGCATTTTTCTGTTGGGATTTTTTTTTTTCAAGATCTGCTTTTTTGTTTGCCTTTGTGTCTATGAACACCTTGCTTTTGTTGAAGTGAGAAATAGAAGAAGAAACTGCACTATCTTCAACCTTAACAGAACTCAGGACTAGCAGGAAATCTCACAGGAAAGTCTTGCCTTATGATATTTTCAACCATGAGCCCTTTTAGTCAGGTATGAGAGGAAAGAGATGCAGAAGAGGTAAAAATGATCCAGTGAGCAAAGACGCACTTAAGAAGCTTGGAGGGGTTGTGTCAATTTGTAGCTCAAAGAAAGTCTGTAAGATATGGATGTCAGTAACTTGTCCAGCTCTGCCACTACCACCCCATCTTCGTAGTGAGAAAGTGAAGGAAGCAAATGACCAGCAATGTAAAAGCCCACTAAACAAATATCTCTGCTCTCCACAGACAACTTCTGCCTAACCTTCTCCATTGCTACAGCTTCTTTACAATTAGCTGCACTGTCTTCAGCCTTAACATGACTGATTAGGGAATACATGTTTTGAGTTGGGATAAATTGCCATCGCATGTTCAGGCAAAATAAAGTGTTTCCTCAAATTGAAAGGTACTCACAGTGAGTACATCACAGAGAGCTTGTCAGGTCCGTGGAAAGAAACAGAGGTTGCAGGTAATTCCCTTTTTATATCTTGTAAAGAAGGTGCAGAGAATGAAAATGGATTCCCTACCCCTATAGTTGTGAAACTATTAACTGTCATTTTTCTCTAGATGAAACAAATTATTAGATCCAAAGTGGTTCTTGAACTTAAATTATTCATCTATCACTAAAGACAATCCTTCATGTTATAATGCCACTTAAAGTTCCTTAATGTCCATTTGAAGTATGAGTTAATATTGCAAATATTGTAATATTGTTTGAAGAGTGTATTCTATAAAATTTAGATTAAAAGGTGTTGCATTCTAGGAAGTAACTTGGAAATGCTTTTCCAAACTTTTTTTTTTAAGTTTCTGTGATTAATCATGCCCTTTGATGTTTGCTTTCCAGCATGAGTACTCTAGCAAACGTGTACATATAAGAACATACTCTGGAAGGACAAACTGTAAGCACATACTGCTGACTACTACCAGAGCAAGAATCATGAATTCGTGTTGCAAGCAGTTATACTGAACACTGAGTTCAGGCAAAAGTCTTGCGTGCCAGGGACAAAGAAGTATATCATATTATTTGCCACTCAAAATATGTTTTCAAATTGCCGATACTCACATTGAACTCACTATTCACTTCTACCTGTGCTCAGTAGTTAAGCTCCATAAGAATTTGTTCAGTACAGAAAGTTGACTTAGTTCTGTTCCAAGCTGTGTATTTGCAATGTGTAACCATCCTTTACCATACAAGGGACACATAAGGAAAAATACTTTTCCCTAGAAAAACTCCTAGTATAGCTCACATGACTGTGATAATTACAAATATTTAGTTGGTTGGTTGACTATTTGTTTATTTGCTTAAAACATTTAAAGATAGAATTTACGTGTATTACATGGAAAGACAGAATGATGCTATTTATCTCAAACTTTCTGGTGCTAGAAAGCTGTAGAGTGCAGCTTTTAAGTCTAAGTGTAGTGTAAGGTAGGATAGTCTGCCTTTTTTTCTTTTTTTTTTTTTTTTCTTTCCAAATGTGAACCTTAGTGGAATGAATCAGTCTTCAGACCAGAGCATTAAGAATAAGTAAATCTGCTTCACTGAAGGCAAACAAGGGTGAAATGATTTAATGTCAGGTAATACAACACCATGAAGGCGTCTCTTAGTAAGTTCCTGTGCATGTGCCTCGTTCTTTACGATAATAATGGTCTAATGCATGTTCCCATAGAATTGCAGTAGTTGCAAAACTGATATGGATTACTCTGTGCTAAAGGAAAAAAGAAAAAAAAAAAAAGAAAGAAAGAAAAAAAAAGACTTCATAAAAGTGGTTGTCTAAGAGCAAATTGTTATTCTAGAATTCTCAATCCATGGACAAGGATGAGGTGGATATAAAGAGCTTAAGAGCTTCAGCCAATGTTTTAAATGCATGAAAAGAATAGAAAATTTTCTTAGGACTGTGACTATCTGTGACTATTGAATGTATGCAAGTAGAAGATATTACCCTTAATTGTTTCAAAAAGAGGTATTACTTTCCCTTAAAATTACTTTTTATTATTCAGTAAAATGACCACTCCCAAAATCTTTTTCCTTTCCTACTATGTTGCAGTACATGGAGGGAAGTCCCTTCATATGTCTGAGATTGGTATCACTCTCACAAAGTTTCTGCTGCAGGAGAACGGTGATGGGAAGAGTGTTAGTATTGACTTGGTTTGAGTTTTGTCAACTGTGTCCTGAAGCAAATGTTTTCTTTGGGTCCTAAATCACAAGCTGTAGCATAGGAAGGAGTTTTGTCAAAATTTCAGTGAGATATTTGCCTGCTCCTATGATAAGAAGTTCTCTGGGGGAAAAAAAAAAAAAAAAAAATGTGCGAGTGAGTGGCCTAATCTATGCATGTAGTTAGATTGGATTATTGAATGGCTTGAATAATTCTTTAGTGTAGATGCTTTTCTTGTGTCTCAGAAGCATCACTCCCATAGTTTTTCTTTGTCAGACTTTTTTTAAAGACATTCTGGAGCTGCACTACAAAAACAAGATGGTATGTTCAGAGCAGAAGGCAAAACAAAGGTCACAGCGTCTTTTAGCTTTATTCTTTGTGTTGTCTACACTACCAGTCAGCCTCTTAATCTGAGACTTTTCCCCTACATCTGAAGCTCTTAAAAATGCAATGTTTACATTCAGATTTAGAACGTAATACTCAACATTACAATGAATCAATTAAAAGCTATATTCAGAGCCAAAGGCTCTGTAGGGCTGTCATTAAAGTACTCATAGGACTTATGACAGCAGTAGATCCAATTCTTGCTGTTTATTCATCTCTTCCAGGAAATCAATATAAAAAACAATGTATATTTTAATGTTGTTAAAATTGCAAGTATCTTAGTAAGTAATCCTAGGTGTACTTGTCTAATACCTTTATCCACTAGGTGACAGTACAGCTCTTTTACCTTTTTTATTATTATCTATAGGTGTTTAAAAAAAAAAAAAAATCATGCTCTGCAAATTTAAGAACTTGTTCTTTCCAACTGAAAAGTGTGTGCTCTGTGTGATTTTTTAATGAGAAAAAATATATATAGTAAGGATTTTTTCATCAGTATAGTTAGCTAATACAAATAAAATTCTTCATCATTTGAGCAAACTTGTTTGTTTTTAACTGTGAAAGACATTACTGAGAGCCTTAATTGTGGTCTGATAAATAGCTATGGAAAAAGAAAATCGTGGAAGTAACTGAAAAAAGTTTTCAAACCCAAGGTAAGATATACAAAACAGTTATGTTTTTAATTGTCTTTAAGAAAACAACTTATATTGATAAAACTGTCTTTTAAATAAATAATAGAATGAACAGTATAGTTAACCTATGTTTAAATGACTTATTACAGTGATTTAATCAAACATAAATTACTCGCTTTCAGAATTTCTGCTATACTATGTCTCAAAGCTGCTAAGATGAAAGAATTGGATTTAAAAAAAATAGTTGTCTTTTACTTCAGCATTTACTGCTTACTTTTGGTAAATTTTTGAGAAGCTGAAGGGCTGGAAGAAAATTAAAAGATAAACTTTATAGAACTGTATTTCCATGCAAAATTGCATGCATTTTGAAAACTAATACTGCTAAAATCCATTTCACTGGAGACGGTAGTTCACTGGAGACTTTAGTAAGTTACAACTGAAAGTGTCTGTAGACAAGTTCCCTCAGCCATTGCCCCTGTATGAGATTAAATTTACTGTAAAAATTAACTTTACTACATATATATCATATAACTATACAGTTAATTAAAAAGATCCTTTTTGTCTGGGACAGAGACTTTAAATATTTCTAAAAGCCAGATGAAAGTATTTTAAAAGCCCAGAAGTGTAGTATTTCGTGTTTAAAATAAAAAGTGTTTTTAATATATTTGATAATAATATGTGTTTTTTGATTATTTTGTTAGTGTCAGTTTGCATATTCCTTGCATTTTGTATAACCACATGTTCATACTATATTGCCCTGATTCTTCATGAAGAAAAGGACTTTATTGCATAGTAGGAAGATTTGCTTTTATCATTGTAATGCTACGTTCTGAGAATAAGTCTTAAAAACAAATACCTACATGTATATGGTAGGTGCATTAAATAAATAAAATAAATTTTGTGCATTGTGCATTAATAATGAAACATACTAGTCAGCAGGTAAAAAATAAAATATTATGCATTAATAATAAAACATGGTAGTCAGCAAGTAAAAAATGAAATAACTTTACTCATTTGATGAGCTGTCTTACTGAGCACCTTCATCATAAACCTTCTAGAAAGGTCTATTTTGAATATTTAAGAAAAAAACAGACTTGTAATAACTTACTCACAAAGTGTCATTCCTTTACAAAATTTCAGTATGATTTACAGTACTGATTACTAGCTGAAATTCTGACAAGATTTATGCTCTGCTTACAAACCTTCTTCCCCCAAAATGGTGCAAGCTGAAATAGAATTTGGCCCATTTCTGTTTAATGGCTAAGAACCATGTACAGCTTGCACATTTAAAATTTATGATAGAGCATTACAAAGGATCGCTTTGTACACTGACTTAGGATTTCTAGCGACATTAAAGGCTGGTTTATTTCAATGCTTCTAGTAAAATGCTGTGGTTCACATTTGAGACATCATTTAATATACAAGTTGTATATAACTGCTATTTGTTTAATATTACAACTTGAAGTCTGAATATTACATTTTTTTAAAAAGAGTTCCTCCATGGCTTGCATCAGTTTCCTCTTTGTTCTCAGACATTCAAGATCTAATACATTTTATATTGTAAAATGCATGTGCATTATAATAATTGTTCCTATTTCTTTCAGGCAGACATCAAAATAATACATCCTCTTGTTGCATTTCATAAGAAGCACTTCTGTACCTTTCAGTTTAATTCTAGAACAGGGAAATAAGAAAGTTTGCATACATGATTTTAAGCAACTGTGTAAATAATAAACACTAATGTTAAAAAAGTTACTGAGCTTTTAACTGAGAAATAATAAAAGAATGCAAATAAGATGTAGTTACAAAAATGTTGCATTTTTCTACAATAATTTAGTAATCCAAAATGGCGTATCCTTTCATAACTTTATAGTTAAGAACATGTAATTTCTACGATAAACATGTAGTGAGGGCTGTTTATGACTGATCCCATTTTTAAAAAATAGAGAATCTATGAGGTCTTTTTTCAGCAGTGATTTTTTAAATACATATCTGAAAAAGTAGTACACTTTCTTGAGGTGTACCTAAATAGAAGTTGATGGTTTTCAGAAACTTTTTTTTTAAACTTGTAGGCCAAAGAATGTGTTATTTTACCAGATGCAATTTCAGAAAAAAAAGTGTTATCAAAATAGATTATTAATATTTGAAACAATTAGCTGCTCTCTGTGTATGTTTTTCCCAAGACAAAATTTCTTGAGCTGTATCATGCCATTATTTTCTAGGCAGAACAGAAGTAACTAGAGATTTCTTTCAAAGGGTGTCTAGCGCAATATGGGTGCATGTACCAACACTGTTGGCCTGTTTCTTACCTTCCTTGTATTACACTAATGACTCTAGTTATTCATGATTTATAGCAGCACAAGAGAAACATCAGATCACTCATGCTTTTAGCAGCTCCTTCTACAAAATAGGACCTTTGCTGCTAAAGCCTGATCATCTCTATTCCGTGTTTCACATGAAAAAATTGATGGCTTGATTCTGAGCTTGCTGAAATCTGTAAAAGCAAAGTTTTTGTCAAGTTCAGCTGGTGTCAAGTCAAGCCCTGTGTTCTGAACCTGCAAGGATTTATGTGCTTACACCTGTGTATCCATTAACTTCAGATAAGCAAATTCATTGCTGATTTGGGGGTCCTGAGTTTTAGTATTATTTGTATTTTAACTTACCGCACTTATTTTTCTATTATATATTGTAGTAGTGTCTTTTTTTTTTTCCCAGCACTGGCAAGAAAGGCAAGACCTTTTTCCCATTTCAAGTAGCAAAAACGAACATAGATGTGGCATTCATTTTTATCATTTTCATATGAAGTGATTTGTAAAAATACATCAATTATCTTTGAACAACATATTCTTCAGTCCTTTCTTCTTCATACTTTGAGATGTCCTGTCTGTGCTTCCTCAGTTCCTTCCTAATACCACCGTGTGATCTTGCTAGCTTGCTTTACAGTTCAGTAAAGGCAGCATGAGCTATGGGAGCTATGGCTAGTGTGGCGTAATGACTATATAAAGAGACTAATAAATAACAGCTGCAACTATATATGTGGCTGTTGCGAAACAATTATTAGTCATGTTTCCCTTTAAATAAAAGCAGATAAGAATATTAGACTAAAGAAGTGTCTAGCTTGACTTCCCAGCAGCCAATTAAAAAAAAAAAAAAAAGACTTTTATATCTATCCCTCTGATAGATTTAATGAAATTGGTCAATGAGTTCATTGTGATCACAGAATCACAGATACCTAAGGTTAGAAGGGATCTCTGGAGACTGTCTCGTCCAAGCCCTATTCAAGACAGGGTCAGACAGGATAGCTTGCTCCAGGCCATGCCCAACTAGGTTTTGAGTAACTCCACAGCCTCTCTGGGCAACCTGTTCAGTCACCTTTACAAAAGGTCTTTTCTTATGTTGAAACAAAATTTCCTGTATTTCAGTTTTACCCCTTGCCTCTTGTCCTGTCTCTGGGCACCACTGCAGAAGAGCTGTCTGGCTTCATCTTCTTTACCCCCACCCCACAAGGTATTCATGTACATTGATAAGATCCTCCCAAGCCTTCTCTTCTCAGGCTCTCAGCCTTTTCTTGTATTTCAGAAGCTCTGGTCCCTTAATAATCTTCAAGGCTCTTTCTTGGACTTGCTCCAGTTTGTCCAAGTCTCTCCTGTACTGTTCACGCACAAGACTGTACATGCCGCCTTTAGCTGTTCTTACAGCTCAGTACTCCAGAATGTATGTAACCTTTACTTAGTAAGCAGTAGGGGTGATTATTTTTTTGTGCATCAATCCAAAAATGATCAGCCAATGCGATTTAAATGTATATTTGGATTGTTTTTTTACCTGTGCATAAAATAATGAGATATGCAGAAGCTACAGCAAGGAATATTAGCAAACTGTAAAGAAGGCAGAATACTTCACTGGATATGCAAAGGAGCAGCATCTTTGCTGTAGCTAACAGCACTATTCATTGTTCAGGATATATGAATTTTGGTAAAATAATTGATTATGCTGAGGAAAAGTAATGTCTCAATCTTATCTGCTGATTGCACCTGAATTTTTAATGAGGTTTATGCAGACTATATAATTATATGACTGATCTTCAAAAATGCTTAAATCCTCCACTTTTGATTCCACTGTGCTCTCTGACACAGCTTCTTCTCAAAGATGTCACTTTATTCCTTATCAGTCTCCTATGACATTCTGGAAATTGTTCTGTAACATGGGAATAACACACTTTTTACTGATTTCAGTAGTTTAGATTTGAACCACAAATGTAATGCCTATGAACAATGCCCATTTTCAGTTAGTTATGTTGTAGAATAACCATGTTCAAGTAAGAGTTACATATGCTCGCAACTTATATTTTTTTTTTAATATTATTGTTCGTATTCCAGCTTTGAGTTACCTGTCATTTGGTTAAAGAAACACAGTGTATTCAAATACAGTAGTGACAAAGAGAAAAGCATAGAGAATAGGCATAACAAAGTGAAACAGATACATGGGAAAGAGAACAATTCTAACCTACCAAGAAAATTGCCTGTGAGGTTTTCTCCATTTGTGAGATATTAGCTTAGTGTCTAATGCCAGAACCATTTTAATTTTCAAAATGTACAGTGGTCACAAACAACTGTTGCAGAACAGCCTCTGAATTTGCACCTGCTGTCTCACTATCATTTATTTTTGTAAACAGTGCAACTTGTTTATTGAATAGCAATTTGGCCAACTACAATAACCATAATGAACTGTGACCTAAGTGGAATTTTATTGTTAATTTATTTCAAAAATCAAAATTGTTTTTTAAAAAGTTATGTCCTATAATATTATTGCGTCAGGATTCTTGCTGATCATAATATGCTTTAACACGCAGATAGTTATGGAAGAATTCTCTTCAGTCAGAAACATTTTCAGTGAACCTACAATTAGTGACATTAATTAATAAATGTTATTGTGACCTATAATGAATATTTAGCTAAGTTAATTGAAAAAAAAAAAAGATACTAATCCTTTAATTAATTACTGATTCTCTAATTAAAAAGAGGAAATAGGAAATAATTTTTTTGAATATATCAACAATTTCATGTCTTTTTTTCAATTATTTTTATAATGTATCAAATTACTTCTTCACCCAGATATATTACAGCATTTTCCTGAAAAACTTTTATTCATTCTTTTTCTGGGTGTATGCATGAACCTAAAGGACCAGCTATTTAGGAAAACTGAGCACCCAAATTTTCAGGAAATCAATGCCTGAGGGTATACATAGATGCAGAACACCAAAAGAGGGTTGCTTTCTTCTAATCTCTTTTGTCCCTAGCTTCTCAAGCAATGTAAGCAATGAACACACAGCAAATAGGTTTATGAACTTTTCTCTGAGTGATAATTCTGAGTACCAGTAATAGTCTAAAGAGAGTACCTGCCATTAAAGGGCTCGGAAACAGTAGGAGAGGGAACATCAGTGCAAGACAAACTAAGGGAGTCATCAGTGGCGAACAAAGAGAACACTTTCCAATGGAAAAGCATTTCACACCATTTAGTTAGCTCACAAATCCCAGAGAGAGAATTATTCATAAAGTCAAAACTTCGGTTTCCCTCCAACACCTTTCAGGGGTTCATGAGTGGTAGCTAAAAAAATTTTTTTGATGAAAGATTGTGGTAAGTGGAGAATATTTGTAATTCAGTTTGGTAAAACAAATGTAGATTAACTTGTGGTGTTTGGGATTTACCAGTATTGGTTCCCATTGATTTGGCTGATTTTTCAGGTGTGATTTGTGGGTTGTTCATTGAGAAGATGCAGAACACTAACTGATATTGGTGAAGCTCATGCAGATGAAAACTCAGTAGCAAAACACTGTTGGGATTTTCTCAAGGTAGAATTGCAGGTGATCGCGACTCCTTAACTAAATCAAAACTTTTCATATAGTAGTGTTGAAGTGTTTTAGCTAATTATTTGAATCAAAGTAATTCTCATCTTTGGCTTTCGTGTGCAGTGAAGAATTTACTCAGGCGGTATACACTGAAGTAAATAAATGTGTGCAAACTAAGTAAACAATATATGTTTTGCTAGTTTTATAAATACATGTTGGTGTTCCCTGTTTCCCCTGCATGTATCAGCGTTGATTCTGATGCATTCTTGTTGGAGAAAACCTATTCTTCTGCCTGCAGAAAGGCCTTTACAACTGTGTTACTTCTCAGTTTCTTCTGAATTTGAGAAAGAGATGTGTCCTATTCAGCATAATAAGATTTTCAGAGTGAAAAAATTTGTCCACTGAAATTTGCAGTTTAAAAAGCTTGTTCTTCATGATTTTTTTTCTTTTTTCTTTTTCCTTTTTTTTTTTTTTTAATTCTAGATAAGTTTAGTGGATCTGTTCCATTAAAAATACGGCTACAAAATGTCTACACATTAGGGAGATTTCTTATGGCACTAGTTGCAGCTGAAAAAATAGTTTCATTTTCAGCACTAAATAAAGAGAGAACAGCATCGATGTTCATGGTCTTACATTTTAACGTACTAGGTGAGAGGGCTACTACTCTTCAGAATGGTTGTCATGCAGTTTAAAAAAAAAAATACAAAAACTTGTGAGCTTTCTAGACCTGAACAGTGTGGCTGAGTGCCAGTATAAGTAAAATGTGTAGAAATGTAATGGCCTGGAGCAAGCTAATAAATGACAGTGTTGCAGGAGCTTAGAATTGAGCTCTGCAGGGAACAACAAGAAAATGCAAGTCTTAAATATTTATTTGTGCTTTTGGAGGATACACAAAGTATTTTCGAATGCATTTGAGGGGAAAACATCACCTTAAACTGAAAATAAATGTTTCAATTTAAAAGAGCACAGTAAGTTATAAGTGCTAATAAGTGCTATTTTAATAGTGTTTGTGTTTTCTGCACACATCTCAGTTATATAGAAAGCGTTCAATATTAATCTACAGAGATGCAAACCTTATCAGGTGGACTTTGGTTCTGAAACATGATGATGTCCATGGCAAATTGCTATTCAAAATCTATTGAGTCCTGGTGGTTTAGTTTGTAAAAGAGGGAAAAAAACTGCACGTGTTGTGATAGTGCTTGGGAATGCAGTTGAGAACTGTAGAATACTTTCCAACATCATTGTAAAATGCACTGTGCTTAAGTTAGAAGGTTGCTGTTCCTAATATTTTAAACTTATTTCTCCGTCAAAATTAAATATATTTTCAAAGTGATAAGAGAGGCTTGTTTATTTTTCTAAAAAGGAGTACTTTAATTCCAAATAACATGGAAGAATGCAGTTGCTTGACACAAACTAATAGAGAATTGTCTCACTTTCCTCAGAATTTTTTTTTTATTTCACAAAAAACAACAATAACAACAACAACAACAAAACAGTTTTCCCTACAGTTTTTAGTCAGAAATGCAGTAGTTTCCACTACAGACTTGTACAATGATTATAAGTAGTCAGATGCAGAGGCACCAGACATTACTTTTGAGGAAACCGGTGAAGGTTTTTTCATTGGGTCTCATGGTAGGAAATGAAATAGAAGTTGCACTCAAATAAATTAATGACCTTGCAAAATATACACAGTGTTTATTCATATACCTATGCATGTATCATTAAAAAATTGTGATAATTGGCTACACAGACACTATCATCTCCAGACTAAGCACCAAGTTTCAATGCAGTCCTGCAATTCCATAGTGCGGGAGGGCTTTCTCACAGACTTTCATATTGGCATGGCCCCAGAGTAAGAGGCTCCTGGAGGTGGTCATCTTCTGAATGACTTCTTTGTTTTCTATAAGAACGGATTCTTAGAATTAACTCTGAATGAATAAAATAAATTTATACTTATAGTCTGTCCAAGGGAGGAACTAATAATCTACAAATTAAATATGCTGTTAATTACCGTATCTGAGGCATTGTTTCAAGTGTCGCATGTAAGGAACATATGAGGAATGTCGAAAGAATTAGATACTAGAAAGTGAGTCTTCTTTCTGGCTGCTAATGCCAAGATTTCCAAATAGCACAACCAACTTTTTCAAGTTTCACAGGATTTTTTTGAGTTATTTGATATTTCTCTTTACTTGGATCTTAGATGGCCTATGAGATGCCGTATAAAAGCAAATATATAGATATTAAAGTGACAGCTACTTTTGACACATTAGGAACTGAAGTTCTGAACTGTGTTTTCAGGACTTAATTAAAAAGTTTCATTTTCCTCAGTGTGCTTATTAAGTCTTAATCAATCTTGATTTCAAACATTTACATTTTAATAACATAGGTGTCTGTTATGGGAAACATGCTCTTAAAATCTGTTATTGAAAAATATAAAATGAACCTCTTGGATTATTTAATTTACAAGGTAAATTATTGATAATCATTATTTAATTATTTTTCAGAGCTGTATATTTGTAAACATGGGGTATAGCTGTATATTTGTAAACATGGGGTATTTCCCAACTTTTTAGGTGCAATTGCAATTACTGTTTTAGCATCTTAGAAATAGTATATGTGCAATATTTTGTTCATACAGTATCTATAAGTTGCCTGTAATACTCACTAAATCCAGAAAAAATCTTGGTTCCTAGAGTCAGAGCTAGAAGATTTATACTCAGGATGGTTTCACACAGCTCAGGGAGATCCAGAGACTCATGAGATGAAATGCAGCATGAGGTTTGAGGGAAAATTTGTTATTTGTGGAATAAAGACTTCTGAAAGCTTGTGAGATCTCTTAACTCTGCTTTTAAAAATACAGTACAAAAAATATTGTAGAGTGATCTCATATCTGTAGCCCTAGTAACCGGATTTCAGTTGCAGGAGGCTTGTTATGAGCTATTGTCATGGCAGCAGCTCTCCCTTTTGTGCTGGGTTGTGCACATAAACAGAAGGAAATATGCCTCTGAGTCCCTTCCTACTGGAAGCACCAGCTGAAATGTCTGCAGTAAATACTGGGCTAGTAACAGGAGTAGGAAGACATCAAGCTGTTAGGGTAGTATATTCCCCAGATAGGGAAAAGTCAACCATTCAGTTGGCAACACACCATCAGCTGGACCATGCATTTGACAGTTTGCAGGAGAATGAATTAATAAATTGCTGCCTTGTTTATGTGTAGGTGATATAGGATACTGGCCTCTTATACAACTCTGTAAAACACATATGGATGCTTGTGCATGTACATGCAAGCATGCAAACACATATATGCTCATATGCATACATGCACACACTGATTACTCACTTCGGACAGCTACCTTTTGATTCTGAAGGTTCCCTGCAAAATCTTCAAAAAATATTCAATAATCTTCCCTCATAAATGTAGGGGTACCCCAGAACTTAGATTTTTGCGTGCTTACACATGCTTGGAATAAATGCTATAGTCTGGAGGAATTGTGTAATTATATAGGTAGAAGTCCATTTAATATAGCTGTTCAGTTATATGTTTAAATCAAGCTTTACAAACTTGAGCTCTTTGCTCCAAAGGGCACACTCAAATCTCCCTGGTGGCCATTCATGTTTTGGAATAAATCAGTTTAAATTAGGCACTATTTTCTGAGATTACAGTAGCATCCAAAACACAGGTAGGCACCTTCCAAAGGCAAAAGAATTGACCCACAGTATTTGCATTCTAAAAGGGACAAAGAAAGATGAAGATCAGAGGGAAATATACCAGCAAAATTTTAAACTCAGCCATAAGTATTGGCTTCTTTATTTGGCATCTTTAAAAATATCACTGTGGATGCCATTCAACAAGTTGGTTTAAGCCATTTTTGTTTATCTTCATAATAATTCATCCTGCACAGTGGTGACAATGAAGAATTCACTTGCAGCACTTACTGCTCTCTTTTTTAACACACTTCTTCCTTTTATAGTGATCTCAGGTAAAGTCATTACTCATTCCCTGAAATTATCACTGACAAAATTTATTATTTCTGTTATCAGTTGGGAAACTGACCTGATGTCTCTTGTCACCTCAATGAACTATATTTACCATAGTTGTTCAAAATAAAATCTTACCTTCTGGAAAGAAAACTGTTAAAACGTAAAAGGAAAAAAAATGTTGTGCCCTTTAAAGAAAGTCCAAAACAATCTTTTACAAATTTGTTTTCACAATATGTGTTTTTTATTAACTATTTAAAGGACAGCAAAGCTAGATGACAGTTGATTTTGTGTCTATATCAGCGTGTGTAAAGGCTTAAGTATGAGATGCATTGTTCTGAGAAGTGTAATGTGGTTTTCTTGAATAGTTTTCTGCATGATATAACTCGCTCAGTTGCTGTAGTGCCTAGGTTTTAATTCTAGGTTGAACTAATCTTCATTAAATAATTTCCCAAATCCCTTTCAAGTTCTTGTCTTCATAAAATGCTGTATATAGCTTGGGTAACCAGCTAGGGTTATAAAAATGCTCTGTATGATTCAGAGGTTATTACCCTGTCAGAGAACTGCATTGGAACATGACTAACTCTTGGAACCAACTATTATATTATTATGTATGGTTATGTATATAAGGTTCTGTAACTGTATAACCAGAATATTTGCCTGTTTCCTGTGAGCCCTTTTTTTTTTTTTTTTAAGAGTGCATTATACCCATGCTGTTGATACCACTTCTGTATAACTGCTGAGGTGCCATCACTTTTTTTTTTTTTTTTAAATTCACTGACAACGTATTCAGGTACGGATATGGGTTCACTGATATCAGTGTTGTAAGCCTCTACCTAGGGAAAACCAACCAACCAAGCAAACAGAAAAAAAACAAACAAACAAAAAAAAAACAGTCCTTTCCAAAGTTCTGTGAATACAGCTGTTTGCATTAACTGGTCAAATGAGTGTGCTGAAATCTGATGATGAAACAATTTCTGGCAGTGCATGTTCTGATTTTTAGCTTCTCATGGTATTTCTAGTAGTAAGCTGTTCTATGTCAGCATTTTCATAATAGGTGTTTCAGTGTATGTTTGAGAGCTGGTATTACTGCTTCCTGTCATCCGTTGACTGAAGTGCTTTTCCTGTATTGTTTATGGCTTCAGTGGTACAATAAGGCTTTGTTTGTGTGGCAGTGTCTGGGTCCTCAGATTCTTCCTTCTGGTTTTGTAATGGAATTACATACATGAGTGTGGTGTCCGAACTTCACTTGGACTTCAGTAAATCTCTTGAAACAAACAGCTAATTGAAAGCTGAGCAGCTGTCATGCAAGATACAGGCAAAAATGTAGGCTGGAAAATGCTGAACATAGAGTGCATACACTGAAAAGAGGAATTAGGGAACTAAAATCAAAATGGATTCATAGCTCTAAATATCTGTTTGTGCTAATTAAAATGCAAGTTTTACTCAGTTACAGTGAGCAAATTTTTTAAATGAGTTTTGGTTGATAAAAGTAAAATATAGCCTAATGTATCCTAAAATGATAGCTTATTTTAATTACACTTCTGTAAATGACACTTTGGTTGATTAAAAAACAACAACAACAACAACAATTTTAAATAATATCTAACTTTTAGAATCAAAATCACACATAAAATGAAAATAGTAGCAAACGTTTAACACATTAAAGCCCTGATTTTATTTAAGCATGTATCCCACTAACAACAGGATTGTGGCTACAGGATTTTGGCTGTTCTCAAAGTAATTTACCTAAGCCATGCCTAAGTCTTCAGTCTTACAATTTTTACATTAATTAAACATCCTATGTTGAGATATCTTGCTCTATAGACAAGAGGAGGGTAGTGGATGTTGCATGCCTTGACTTTAGCAAGGCTTTTAACAAAATGTCCTGCAGACTCATTATTGACATATTAATGAGGGATGAGCTGAGTAAGTGGTCAATAAAGTGAGTGGAAGATTGGCTGGATTGCCTGGCTTGAGGTGTTGTGAACAGTGATGCAAAGTCCAGCTGGTGGCCAGGAACGGTGGTGTTGCTCAGGGATTGATAGTGGAAGAAGTAGTGTTTAATGTCTTCATTAATAAGCTGGATGATGGGATGGTGAGCATTCTCAACGTGTTTGTGGATGGGTGGTGCAGCAAACTAAACTGGGTGGAGCAGAAGACCAACATTTTCTAATGTCTGACTAAATGATGTCTGGACATGCTTTGCAAACTAAATTATGCTGTGATTTCATCCATTAATAAAAAGTCCATGATCAAGTAAGGAGCATAAAAATTTTAAATTTATATTGCTTATAGTTGTCATCAATAGTTGTAATAAAAATGCTTTGCATTCCAGTCTAAATTTCAGTGTTGCAGGTGCTCATCAGTGCAATGAACAAATGTCTGTTTGAGTGAAGGTGATTTCTAAGGCTGCTTCCCTTGTCTTCAGAAAGGTCCTTTTTTCCACATTGCTGAATATGAAGTGGGCAGTGGGAGACTCTCTTCAGCCTAAGGGTTGGTGTTTGCCCCAGTTCGCTGTATGCAGCTTTGTATGTGGCTTTTGATCAAATCTGCACCATTGGTTTCTGCGTAAGACCTTGTGTGCAATTTCACATACAAACACCAACTAACATTACTGAATTCCTTTTACTGTCATCAAGTCCTACAGCTTTCCCTTACCTTCTTCCAGTTACAATTTCTTTCCAAGATTTAGCTTTTCATTCCTCCATTCCATTTAATAGGTGGCCAGTCTCTGGATGAGTGCCAGAAGGTGCAGAGAATTGTGTAAATGAGGAACTCTGACGATATTTCAGAAATAGAAGATAGCAGTGGCTTCCTGACACAGCAAAACCCCACTGTGGTGTGGAAGTCATCTAGGCTGTAGTCAATCATGAGTATCACGGGAACCCATCCTTTATTCACATGCTCTCCTACTGCCAGTGGGGTGATATAGCACCAGCAGGTGAGTTGCACGTTAGCTCAAGAGCTATGGGTTGCCTCTTCTTTTCCTTTGATATCACATCAACACTGTTCAGAGAATTAGTCCTCGAGTAGATCAGGTAAGTGCACTGGCAGTTAATTTACATGTAAATGAACACTTGTCAAAAATTAGAGCTTGTATTACAGAAATAAACAGGGATTACAGAATCCTAACTTTTGTGGTTTTATTTTGTTCTGAAAAAAAATTATTGTTTATAAAACTGAGCAGAAGAGATGTGTCTTCTGTGAGAAAGATCTTTGGGAATTCAGAGTTACTTCCAGCATACTAGAACAAGGGCATTTGTGACCTGACCAATGAAAATCAGTTACTCAAAGGAAGAGGTTCAGAATAACTATCAATTCAGTCAGTAGCAGTAAGTCCTCAAACTTTCAGTGGAAAATTATTCCTTCTTAACTGGTGGTATTTATGTTTTTAAGACGTTTGTTTCTTGGCAAGTTCAACATTACCAACCTCAGTGCCTTTGTTGGAGGATTATTACTCTATCTTTGCATTAAATGGAGATACACTTTTTGTCCTTTTTTTTTTGTGCGAGTGTGTGTTTGTTTGTAGTGTTTTTTTTTTTAAGTTGGCAAGCTGCTGATACAATTAAGTTTTGGAAAGGAGAGAGGGTGTTAGTGCCTGAAAATGCTAAAGATAGGTTAATTCTAGACGTGGCTTTGCATGTTGACATTTCCCAGTTAATACATGGCTTCATAGTAGATTTCTCTTGAAACTTTGCCATGATATACTGCCAGCAAATGGGAGTGGTGAAAAATACTGGGAAGACCAGTGACTGCTAAAATAACACAAAATAGTGATTCTGTCATCACCTGTTGCCACAACAGAGAATTCAACAAAAAAATACATGCACTACGAAGACTCTAGAATATTCAACTGCATTTTGTATAGAAGTCATGTTCAAGAAAATATTTTATCTTTTTTTTTTTTTTTTCATCCATAAGTACTTGATGAGTCACTGTGTTTTAGTAGCCTGAACACCAAGTGTCCAGTTCCTTACTGGTGTATGTTAGCTGACTTTGAAATGCTATAAAGTTGGATTGTCATAAATCAATAAATAAATGTTTACAAGCTTCAGTGTTGGACAGCAACAAATTAAAAATGAGTTCGTGGTGGTTGTTCGTTTTTTTCTTGTACATGCAAAAGTATTCAATTTCTTGTTAGGTGTGTTAAGTACAATGAAACCAGTGAGTACTGCCAGCAAATGATAAATGCAAAATTTTTAATGAAAATCTGTGTCTTAAAGTGGCATGAGATCTACCTAATTTTAACAGTAATACATTCTTTTGTCATAGTGTAATTCTATAATTACTGGTAGAGACAAAACAGAAAAAAATGTATTTGGAAAGCTCATGAATATGCAAACACTGGGTGAAAATCTAAACTTACACAGACAACTTTTTTTTTTAAAAAAAAGTGTTTAGTACAGGGCATCTCATTTGGTAAATAGCTAATTTTGGCTGTGTAAAAAAATAAAAGTTTTCTGTTCTGTAAGTATTTTGATAGTTATATTTGAAATTTTCATCACTGTTTTTTTCACAAAAGAGGAAAAAATCCCATTAAATTTAATCTTTGATGTTAAAGATCAGGAGGAATAAAGAAAATGTCTTTTGAGTCTAAAGTTATGGCAACTGGAATGAGAAAAACGTCTTAATTATGATTTTCTATAATATTCTTTGTTAAACAGTAGAAAGAGCTAGTACATTTGTACAACAGAAATATACCTATACTCTTGGATTATATCATAAATGTGTTTTTACTAGTCAGGGAACTGGATAGTTCAGGTTTTCATAATAGTTCTATAAAGCCTTATCAACAATCGAGTTTCATTTCCAATGCAAAAATCAGGGATTGTTCAGTTTTACATTGCAGCAACTAGTGGAGAGGTTGGGGGAAAAAAAAAAAAAAAAGAAAAAAAGAAACACCAACAGCTATCTCGATGTGAGCCACATTTTTTTTTTTTCAGAAAAAAAAAGTAAATTCAACATTCAAGTACAGATTAGCAAAGGTGGTGCTACAAAGCCACTTTGTAAAACTAAGATGGACAGAGTTTCATATGTTGTTACAGCAGTTGTTCAAGCCTACATATCATTATAACCTAATTCTGAAATTTTTTGTTTTATCTGTGGTCAGTTGTCTCACTCTCCAGCTAATGACCATCTAATACTGAGTTTACCCCAGATGGCAAAATAGCTATTATTTTTGCCAAATTTCATGTATTTGCATGTACTACATGTGGGGTAACATCACAGATTTGAAGGCTAAGTTCATCTTCAGAAGTAGTGTTTTACAGTATATACACTTTATTCTTGGGTATGTTTAGTTTACAATTAATCATAGAACTTGAGCAAATGATGGGAACAGGGATTAATATTCTTTGATATTTCTGAAATGTTTCTGTTCACGCCAGTGTGAATGTGAAGCTGTTGAAATTTTGTGTGGGAAATAAGGAAGAAACTCACCCTAGGATAGCTAGTCACTTTGTGACTGGCTGGTTCACCTCAGAGTAAAGATCTCACATTATGGATTTTGCACTTTTAGTTTTTCATAGCATCGTTGAGTTGAGCAGCCATTCCAAAGCAGGCTGCTCTAAAGTTCTTGTTCTCTGGTTATTCCATGGCTCACCAGTATATTTTTGACAAGGTTGTATGTCTTTTCTTTAACTACTGAGTATATTTTTAGCCAGAAGAATGATTTAGCTTCATTCATTCCAAAGAAAAATAAGGCTTTACTCTGCAATGTATAAATGCTTTTTGATGTTAATCTTTTAGGAACATTTACATTCCTGCTATTAGGTTTGTCTTTAAACCAAATTTTCCTTGAGGTTTTTAATACTTTGTGTACAAAGTTCTAGTCTAAAATTTTTAGGTCAAAGATGATGTATTTTCAGGGTAACATGGTGTAATGCATAGAAAGTTACCATTATCTGTATTATGCATTCAGCGTTACTGTGCCTATTTCTATTTGTGTTCTTTGACCTGAACAGGAACTGGTACTGTAATTTCATTATTCGTGCATCTAGTTACCTCATTATGTGACTATAGTGATAGTACAAAAAACAGTGGAAAACATCGGTGTCTCATTAATAACTATTCAAATATTCTTTACTTTAGGAATTATTTGAAAAAATAAGCATGCAAAATTAGTTTTTAAACCCACTTGATTTTATTTTGTTTAGGCATGTTTCTCTTTTAGTTATAAATGCAAGTACATATGACTCCTGTTTTAAATCAGATCTCTTAAATGAAAGATGAGAGATGCATGCTTCTTGAAATCAGTGATGAATAATTAAAGCTTTAATCTGTACAGTTTGGGTCAAGTGCTTTGTATGATACTAGAAAAGAACTTTGTGAAGAGTAAAGTTGAGGTGTAACAATAATCCCTGAAGGTTAATATTTTGGAAGAAAGCTGCCACTGTGCACTGCCCAGAAGACTTTTTGTGAAGAATAAAATCTGGCTTCTAGCCACGCCAGCTTGCTAGCTACTGCACATATATTGAGGCAGGCTACTTAGCTGTTTATGTACCTCCCCACTACTGTGTTTGAAAGAGTATTAAACTGTTTGGAGATGTGATTAATTGAAACTTTTCTTAGGGAAGACTAAAAGGTTGACATTTTGGAAAAGAATATGGAGGTTACAAACTGCTGTTGCATACACAGAAAGAGATCTGGGGATAATTTTGACTGCAGAATTAGCTATTCTACTTTGTATAAGCATTTTTACTATATTTTTTTCTGTTGTTTGCTAATTATTTCTGTGAATGGACCAAATCCCAAATCAATTCACCTCAGTGGCTTTATATGATGCCTTGTGTGACCGGCTATCAATATATTTGGTCATTTAGCATACACTCTAACCTTTCTATTAGACTTCTTTTATTATATAAGAGCCTTGGGTTGCTGATACAGGAGTTTACTGCAGCCCTGACTACTGGGCTGTAATGAACAAGAACTACATATTAATCCTGCAGTAGAGGCAGAATTATCCCCTTATTCAAAATCCTACTGGAAACTGTGCATTCTGTGCTAGATAGAGAGATATTTAAGTAATGGGATCTATGTTACAAAGAGTACTGAGGAGTGCAGATAGACACATGACTTTATAAATATCTCATAGTCCTTGTGTTATAATGATCTGTTAGTATCAAGGGATACATGCTTTATTCGAGGTTCAAAGCTTACGTACTCAAAAATACATTTATTAGAATAAAACCTTCACATTGCATTTGTGTCAATGTGAAGGTTTTCCTATTCCCTTGACCATGTTCTTCAACTTAATAGTAATGAAGACAGCACTGACAAACTTAAAATGCATGCTCAGTAGATCTGAAAGTCTCAGTATTATTTTTAGTTAAATGGTACTAGCTCTGCTGATTTCAACAGATAGTTTTCTATGCTAGCCTACCAATTTCTCCTTGTAATCGTTTACCAGAGCATTCTTGAGAACGAAATAGTCAATATGTAGTTAATTAGTCCAATGAACTGGGGAACTCCCAGTTGATATCCATGCTACTCAATTTATTGAAGTGCCATCTGTTTTTATACTGACAGCACTACAGTAAGCAATCAGATTTAAAACATTGTTGATTACTGAATGGAAGCACTAGGAAGGATCCCTTTCCATCTTTTACTTCTGAACTGGTGTTTGGGATCCCAGAACAGTCCTAACCATTTGGAGGTAATTTCTTTAGCACCAAGAGAATGTATGGTAGGAGTTATTTTACAGTCTCTATAGGTCATTTGGGTCATAATGGTATGTGAAAGGATTTGTCAGGCCTAGAAGTGGATTTTTAACTTCTATTAATCATGGAGTGGCCACAAACTACTTAGTGAACTATGTCATAAACCTGAAGCATTTCTGGTGGCCCTATTTCATTCCAAACCTGGGATGATTATTCAAGCTGTTCAAAATTTGAAGGGCCCAGAGGAACTCAAGGAAGAAATTTGCACCCACTGTTTGGACCATAGCCATTCTACATGATAGCTCCTGTAAGGGCAGCAATACTGCACCAGCCAAAGTGGTGCTTGCTTGCCTTTCGGTTTTCTGTAGGATTCCTTCTAGTATGATATTTACTTACTGCAACATTGAATAGTACACAAAGGACCATAAGTAAATAACAAATCTAAGTTCAGGAACCACCCCATTTTTGACTCTCCAAATACTGAGCAATTTGTAAATTTGGCAGATGAAGCCAAAATCATTTTTCCCCAGGTAGTAGTTCCAAAGTGAGATCAAAGATTTTTTCAAGGTTCTGTATTAAATATTTTAAACTTAAATTTTGTAGAAACTCTTAGAACAGTACAGTCCTCAGTGACAGGTCAGAAGGCTTATAGACTGTTGAATGCGTGACAAAGAAGCCATAAAGAATCTGGTCAGATGTAGCTAATTAAAGGTAAATGAAGGACAGCTGCTTTTTATGTTTCCAGCACATCTTTGATCTGCTCTACCCCTCAGACCTCTGTGGACAAGGTAGTTAAATACAAACTAGGAGGCCTATTTTAAAGACATTAAAGCCCTCAGGGGCAATTGAGTGACAGTCCAAGCAACCATAAGCTGTTTGCTTTATTCATTAGAGAACTTTAAATGTGTCAAGAAATAGAATAATGTCCGTGCTCTTAGATCAGCATTAGCAATGAAGATTACAATAGCTCTGGGACATATGAATGGGCAAACTTCTTATGAAAACAAGTTTATTGAGAAGCATTTTACTATAACAGCAAAGAAAATATAGGTTACACATTTTCATTGCAGGTATATTGATTCAATATGCATCGAAATATCTAAAGCTGTAGTGACACAAACATAGTATAACCTGGTGCTGACCTCAGTGGTCCCTTCAGCCATGTTTTAAAAACTTCCTTTTTAGACACAAATGATGGAAAGAACATGTCATCTGTGAGTGACATAATAGTACCGATAATACTTGCCGAAGAATTTATGGAGAATTTACCCACTATATAGCCTTTCACTTGTGTCTGGAGACTCAGATACTTAAGTTTGTTAATTTCAAGTGTTTATTTTATAAGTCAAAGCTTTAATGTCAATACAAGATCATTAAAGGAAGTAGAAAGACTAAATAAATAAAAAAAATCAGTTATATAAATAACTCTTTATTGCTAATCATTTCAGAAAAAGTGAGTTTGCCCAGAACTATTTATTTTATTTAGAATTGTTTGTTATGTTATTATTATACATGGACGTTTATACATGGACGTTTATACATATTATACATGGACGTGCTCGAGCGAGTCCAGAGAAGGGCGACCAAGCTGGTGAGGGGTCTGGAGAACAAGTCTTACGAGGAGCGGCTGAGGGAGCTGGGCTTGTTCAGCCTGGAGAAGAGGGGGCTCAGGGGCGACCTTATCGCTCTCTACAGTTACCTTAAAGGAGGCTGTAGAGAGGTGGGGGTTGGTCTGTTCTGCCACGTGCCTGGTGACAGGACGAGGGGGAATGGGCGAAAGTTGCGACAGGGGAGTTTTAGGTTGGATGTTAGGAAGTACTTCTTTACCGAAAGGGTTATTAAGCATTGGAACGGGCTGCCCAGGGAGGTGGTGGAGTCACCATCCCTGGAGGTCTTTAAAAGACGTTTAGATGTAGAGCTTAGCGATATGGTTTAGTGGAGTACTTAGTATTAGGTCGGAGGTTGGACTCGATGATCTTGAGGTCTCTTCCAACCTAGAAATCTGTGATACTGTGATACTGTGATATTGTTATTGTTATGTAATTTGGAATTGAATGGAAATTAAAGTGAAGCAAATTTCTGTAACATTCTAAATGGTGACTTGTGGAGATGTATGTTGCATTTCCTTACTAATATTTAAGAAATTAGAGAAAATGTTTGGTAATTTCAGTTTGTTTTTATTTGTTGTTGTTGTTTGTTTGTTTTTTGATGTGTCTTCGTTCCTTTAGAAGAAGCATAACAATTTATGCCACTTGAGGAAGCAGTATGTTTCTGAGCTTTTTGGTATGTTCTCTACAATGTTTTTCTCCATTATCATTTGTGCCAGTACCTAAATGGCCCAGTACTTAAATGCCAGTGCCTAGATGAGCACTAAGCAGTTTAATGGAAACACATTACAAGATTCACTGAGCTGTATTCCAGGCAAAAGTAAGTATAAAGATGTGGATATTGCTGGCAGCATGAGCATAATATACTGATTTAGCTGCTTGTTCCGAAACATTGTGAAAAGCAAACAATGAATAAATTTGTGCTAAATTTAGAGTAGTTTGCCATGCATACTTTCAATATTATATCTAGATAGATATTTTTTCCCAGACGCAAGAAATATATTAGTAAAATATTATTTTTTTTACTAAGTACAAGATTGATGCATATTGTGTGTCTGGTTAGCTCACACCAATTTTACTTGCAGTGGATTTACATGTGTCAACTTGGCTATGTGTTAGATTGAAAAAGAAAAAAACCTTGTTCTATGGTAGAATGCCTGCATAGCTTGACAGGGTCATTTGTCTTCAATTTCAAGACACCATAAAGATAATACAAAAAGGGAGTAAAATATAAGAAATAATCTTTTTTTCTTTTCTTTTTTTTTTAAGACAACCTTTATTCTTTTTTATTTTTATTTTTTATTATTATTATTTTCACCACATATCAGGGTCTTGAAGGAAAAGATTAAGATCTTCACCATATATTCCTTACTCACATATACTGCATTGCAAATGGTGATTTATTACTACAGTAAACTCTTACTACTTATATAAGCAGGTGGCTTCACAAGGTGGAATTTGCCCTTTCAAAGGCTATAAATGCATATAAATATTTATGCATATAAACATATCATCGCAATGCATATCATCAGGTAATAATAATGGATTTTATACTATGATTATGCTTCTTTACTAGTCAGGGATCAGTGAAACCATGCAGGTACTAGGTAAGCATTGTCAGCACCTAAGATGAGCAGTTTAGACTTTATGGTGTGAGTATGCAGCATGACCACATTTCTGGGTCTGTGGATTGGGACTTCAGAAGCTGAAGGAGGCTTACGCTGAGCAGCAGCTAGTCTGGATGACATGCAGCCCAAAACACTCATTTCCAGCTCCTGTCTTCCACGCACCTAGGATGTGATTCTCCAGCGAGTAACATTTACTTGAAACCTTGAAGTTTAACATGCTAGTTTGCTATACAATCAAGAAGCCCTCATGAATTCAACACAGGCTGAATTGCTTTTGTGGAGAGAGATCTGAGAACACCCTACAAGCAGATTCTCGCCATTTTCAGCAGAGGTGATATGGGCAAAGCATCAGCCTCTAGCTGAAGTCCTGTGTTTTTTTGAAAACCAGACAATCACTGTTCCTGCTATTCCTGTTTCCAGAGAGCAATGCTGCACTGATGGGTTGCATCTGTTAAGGAAACAGTTACCTAACAAGATGTTGAGCATGACCCAGCTCCTCCTGTAAGCATGCAAAAACCTTCTTCTAAAATGCATTAGGTAATGATGGTAAATCATGAGCTCCTCCTGGGATTAATTGTGATCAGCTAACATATTTTTAAACAAAGGCATCCTTGTCCACACCAAGGGAAAAATCATATTCAACATCTTGTTTAATTAACATGTTTTCTAGTATATTTTCTCAGTGTAGACAAGGTCTCTAAGGAAGAATGACTCACGAATGCTGCATTGCCATTATGGAGTATTTTTTGGAGTAATGTTCTATTTCTCCACGTTTTCTAAGGAAAGCATTGATTTGGCTCATTACCTAAAAGGTTAATTAATGTTTGTGAGAAGCTCCAGAGTACCATTAGTTAATCTCATACCACAGTGCTAAATAGAATCTTGGGCAAGAGTTAAAATAAATGTCTTTTTTTTTTTTTAAGTGAAGGCTAATACACAGGTCTTTTCCAGCATATCCCATGTATACTGCTGTATATTTTTCATTGGAGCCTACATAACACATACTACACTTCGGAAGGGCACAATATGTGACTATTTCCCTGGAAAAGCAGTGAGCTGCCATTTATATTGCAGTGAACCTAGAATTTGGTTCTCTTTTATGAGAGAGATGTACCCTTACAGAATAGATAAAGCTGTATGTGTCTGTGAAGATGCAGCAGGACGACAGGCTAATAAAAATTAGCCTGTATAGAATTGACTGCAGGGATACTTTTCTACAGACTTGTTCAAGCAATGCTGTTATAATCAGGAAGAGGTTCCACACTTCATCTTGTTGAATAAAGTGTTTTAGCTAACAGACAAAGAGACTTAAGAAGAATATGTCATTTTTTTTTTATTAGGATACAAAGATCAACACAAGCTTTTGTCTGTCAGACATATATTCTCAGAAGGAAATGCATAGTATGCATAAAATATTTATGATCATTTCTTACATTGTAACTATATCTATGCAAAAGCCAAAATAAATACAAACTGTTCCAGCTACACAATATACAGTGCCTGATGTGTTTATTGCCACATTTTCTATGACCAGTCTCCTTTCTGTTGTGTTTCTCCAGTGACTGTGTTATTCCAGGGAAATGAGTAACACAAGGGTAGGAGGGTGCATAATGACTTCTGCACTGCAGGGGGTTGTCTGAACTAACATACATGGATCATGCTCTGCACCTCCTCAATCTGTGTTGGAACACCCTTTCAGGGTGAGTTTTGCAGAAAACATGTAGAAGGTTAACTACTTGAGTTTCTTTGGAAGACAAATCACTGTGTGTCACAGACACTTTACACTTGTCATTTCATAATTTTGAGGGTCTAAGAAGAGCTAAAGGCAAGAATTTGTCTCATAAGGAGGATCAAAACTATAATGATTCTATTCCTATCTGTGCTATTTAGCAAGTACTGTTAGCTAGATTTCATTTTTCTCCCTATTCAGTGAATAGGTGAAGCACAGAAACACTTGGGGAGATGAGGAGAGCTATAGTCCTGTGTAACTGATATCTCTCATTTTTTGCCAGATGGAGAATTAGAGCCTTTAAACAGAGCCATAGTATTATCAAGTCATATTATATATATACCTTGCTGTAGCGAGGTAGGGGTTGGTCTATTCTCCCACATGCCTGATGACAGGACGAGGGGGAATGGGCTAAAGTTGCGTCAGGGGAGGTTTAGGTTGGATATTAGGAGGAACTTCTTTACTGAAAGGGTTGTTAGGCATTGGAATGGGCTGCCCAGGGAAGTGGTTGAGCCACCATCCCTGGAGGTCTTTAAGAGACATTTAGATGTTGAACTTAGTGATACGGTTTAGTGGAGGACTTGTTAGTGTTAGGTCAGAGGTTGGACTAGGTGATCTTGGAGGTCTCTTCCAACCTAGACGATTCTGTGATTATGTGATTCTGTGATATATGATTATTGATACAAGATTTGTTTGAGTGATGGAAAAGAGGAACAAAGAGCAAAGGAACTCAACATATGCACCAGTCACCACAATGTTTTCGTTGATGAGAAGTAAACAAAAATTGCCAATTTGAAGTTTTAAGTGTGAATCCTGTAGAGGGAAATGTAATGTAATCCATAATGGGAAACAGTTTGAAAATAGACTATGCTCGCTGGAAAAGGGAAAATTCTCTAATGAGGAGGGTTGCACTGGGGGGTCAGTATTTTTTGACATATTCTTCCCTTCGCAGGCTTAGTTAATCAGCAGCGTGTTTTACATAATAGAACCCTGGACTCCCTTCTTGGTTGTTGATATTCCACTTGTGTACACTCAGAGGATGTCAATGATGACAGCTGGTTATTTCTTCAACACAGAGATTTTGATTATGTCTTGCTTTATGGTTAGTATCAAGTTTTCACAAGGAATGTTTTCCCACCCAGAAGACAACAAATGTTGAACTGCCCTAGTAATTGTTCTTTCCTATATTTCCTTTGGGCTCTTGTTCATCTTGTTGGATCTGAGTTTTTTTTGAACAGAATTAGGCCATCATAAATCACTCTGGGTTAGTTCACATGTGACATCACCAAGGAGACCCAATGGGACAACTGGAATACATTTTTGAACAATCTATCTATAGCAATGTTAACTACTTTATCATGAAATAAAGTTGGTAAACAGTAGTCATTACAGTGCAACAAGTTAAAATACATTACACCGTGATATATCAATTCAGCAAATTAGATTTTCATAGTGCTAATTGAATTTATCACAAAGCTGATGAATATTATTTGAAGAAAGAGCAATATATTTTATTTTATTGGGCACATCTCGGAGTACTTGTAATTTAGTAGGGCCACCACACTTTCTGGGCAGGCTATCAAGTAGGATGTTGTAATGATTTGCATGACTACTATAGTAGATGGAAAAATATAGCTTGTGTTTGTAGCCATTCCATTAGTATCTTGCAGTGTGTGCTCCTTTGGTGCTCTTCAGAGAGCCATGTAATAATCCCAGAATCTTTTGAAGAGTTCTTTGTGGTGAAATCAAGTAATTATACACCATTTAAAACCTAGTGCGTAATTAAATGATGAGACAAAGGAAAGACTGAGAAAGGCAGATAACCAATACAATCCTGAAGTTATCAAAACAGATCCCTTGCCAAAGACCTTGGAATTCATCTGATTCAATTGCTGGAAGAATGCCTGAATTAAAAATTATCCTATGAGGACCAAGAAAATAGAGCCAAATTCTGGCAATGTACACTTTTCTCCCAAAATGGACATTAATGCTGAAAAAACAGAATAGGCCCCGTGCTTGGCCCCCTACTGTAGGCTGTATCTGCCAAAACAAGATGGAAGAGATCAAAAACCTGAGAGGGGGTCAGGAGGGATAAAAGAGGGAGTGAGGGGAGGAGAAGTTGGAAAAGGAGGGTATTTGGAAAGGAAAAAACTCGTAGGCCATGCCCCCTGCCAGCACTGAAACACTTGACTGCAGCTCCACTTGTAAAGCACCTGTTGGCAGCTGTGGAGTAGTTTATAGGTTTTGGGACAGAATCAGGACAGAAAGCTTATAGACTGTGTTCCCTTACGTGACATGTGATTTGTTCTTATTTTATTAAAATAGAAGTAATTCCTGGATAATAATTATGGCAATAAATATACCTGTTCAGAAATAACAACTACAACCCTTGCTTTCCAGAAAAAATATGAAAATATTGAATTACATGGTTTTGAATGATTGTCCGTACTACTAATATTAATACTCTATGGTTGATCCAATGTATATTGTCTTCCTTTTTTCCAAAACTGAAATATTGCATGGAGAGGAGAGAAAATATGACAAAACAAGGGTCAAATATTAGTTTGATACTCTTTCAAATAGAATGGCAAATAGCTAGGTGAAAGAGGTTATCTGTCCAGTTTTATGTTTTGCAAGCTTTATATATTAGAGTGTAATGATAGAAAAGTGGGAAAATTGTATATGTTAATTGGAACTCTCATCAAGTATTTTATGCAAAGAATTCAATTTAAACATTTTAACATCTTTGCAAACTTTTGTGTAAACTCCTGCTCAAATGCATTTAATTGAGAATGTTAGCATTACAGCTTATGCCCTCCTGTGACTAACTCAAAAAAATTACATATATATTGCATATATTGGCTAACTTTCCTTTGACTATAATGAGAATGTTCACTCTGCTAATGCTTTGGTTCAATGTAAAAGGCTTATTTAGATAAGAACATTTATTATTCAGGAAGTTTGGATAAAGTTGAAATAGAAAATAGCTAATGTTTTGAAATTTAATCCTTTCTTACATAAACTTCAAAATAGTAGTAATAAAATAAAACTGTTTTCCTATTATACTTGAACTACTACCTTTAGTAGTTCTAAAATGGAAACTGTAAGCCTCATTTAGATTTATAATCAGTAATGAAAAAAGCAACTCAATTTCTGATACTGCAGTGTTCGCTGCCCAGGCAGAGCCTGACTCCTGCATGAAGCCCAACAAGAATCTTTTTGCATCAAGTCCGCTGCAGAACAGGGCCAAAATGCAAATTCCATTGCTTCAGTAGTAATAGTCGGTGGGGGGAGAGTGGGGGGAGGCATTTCAAATTTCATGATATTTTCACATCTGTGTGAAGTGAAAGTAATTCAGGAGCCTAGCATGTAATAAATTGCTTTAAGTTTTAGAGATTGTTAACTTTAGTAAGCCCAGCCATATTCTGTGCCATTAAAACAAGAGCACAGGATCTGTACCAAAAGACAGTGGCATATGAATGAGGAGAGCACCTAGTGGAACTTTAACATGGGCTTCTGTAGCTCTCTCTGGTATGTGTAAAAAAAGGTCTTTGAAGATATTCTAACCTGAATAAGAATGTTTTCTTGAATCAAGTTCCGTCTTTCCTATGAAGAGAGGCTGAGAGAATTGGGGTTATTTAGCCTAGAGAAGAGAATGCTCCAGGGAGACCTTACAGAAGCATTCCAATACTTAAAGGGAATCTGCAAGAAAGAGACTCTATCAGGGTGTGTAATGACAGGACAACGGGTAATGTTTTTAAACTGAAAGAGAATAGGTTTAGATTAGATATTAGGAAGAAATTCTACACTTAAGGGTGTAGGGGCACTGGAACAACTTGCCCGGAGTAGCTGTGGGTGCTACATCCCTGGAAGTGTTCAAGACCAGGTGGGATGGGGCTTTGAGAAATTTAGTCTAGCAGCAGGTGTCCCTGCCCATGGCAGGGGCACTGGAACTGAATGGTCTTTAACGTCCCTTCCTACCCAAAACAAATTCTGTGATTCTCTAATTCTATGATTAAGATTTTTGGAAGTTTAGCCATGAATCACCAAAATACACACTCTATATTACAAGTGGTTTGTAATTATTCTTGCTAAAATAATAAGTGAAACAGATGCATTGAAACATTATGATCAATATAGTCTTCAGAAACAGTTTTTGCATGTTATACCACTAAATTTCTTACTCTGGATAAAAAGTGACCATGGAAGCTTATTAGTCTTAGTAAGCCAGGGCACAGAAAATTCAAAGATATGGTAATCTAGTATCTTGGATGTACAGATGCATTTTTTCTCAGTAGTTCAAAATCCTTTAAAATTTGTGCAGTTGTTTTTGTCATCTCTTTATATTGACAGATCTCAAAATATACTTTTACTGTTGTCTTGTTAAATACATGTTCTTCTAGTATGTTTGCTGTTTGAAGTGAGAGTGATATATAAAATGGACAAGGATGTAGGCAAGCCTAGCAGGTATAAGAAAATGTAGAGAAGCTCAGAAGCTCTCTGAAATAATGAAAGGTGGCATATGCCATGGAGCAGGAGCAAAATGTGGGTGATAAAATTCTGGACTTCTAATGAGGTGGCAAGTGGGTGCAAAACAGTAATGGAACCAGTTTTGAAGCCAGTGGTGGCAGGTGCATTAGGGATTTGCCAGATCTCTTTTTTCCTCAGCATTTTCCCCTTGCTATCCACACCCTCCACTCTTGAACGTGGAAAGTCCCCAGAATGTGAATTGGGTTGATGGGTGGTGAAACAGGAAGGGGAAAAGCCTGAACAGCTCATCAGTGTGATGAAGATCATAGGATGAAGAACAAGCAAGGCCACAACCCAAATAACCAGCTCAAAAAACAGCTGTTATTTTTTTGAACTTACCAAGTTCATCTGAGCCCCCAGCACTGTGTTGCATAATAGCAGTCAGTATCTTTAGGGATTAGTTTTGTATGACAAAGAAGCCAGTGCTAACCTGAACTCCCCTCCTTCACTACTTTCAACAGTACTTAATATATCTATTTATGATGCCTGTCCAATATGCCTGGTGTTCTTAAGGCAGAAAGCTAAGTAAAAACAATGAATAAAATTATCACATAGCATATGTCCTCACTTTCCCCGCTGCAGTAAACAACTATCACTGGGTGTACTGTCTAAAATCTCTGAAGGTTCCAATACACTACAGAAGAGTATGTTTAATATATGAGATATTTTAATGCTGTAACATCAAGGATACGATTAGGTTTTTACTTTACTTTTCAAACTTCAAAAACTATTGGAGTCAATGAAAATGAAACTACTGTTTGTACAAATGCTTATTAGGCCTTTTTTATTATTATTTTATAGGTCTTGTAGAAATTTGCCTGATGCATCCCCTTGATGTAGTGAAAACAAGGTAAGATTCTGCTTGAACATGTTTTGTTGACACTGGAAGATATCCAGCTTAGGAGCTGTCAAAAAATAAAATGCTAGAACTTCTCCAAGTAAGATAACTTGTGCCTTTAATGGCATTTATATTTACTTACCTGTATCTACAGCATTTGGCAGTTGGAATTTGAATAGCATAACACATTTCTGATTAGAGGTCATCTAAAGGTGTTAAATATGTTTTCTGACATGCATTTTTAACATTGTAACAAAATCCTATTATATGAAGAGGGCCACAGTTAAATTCACTTACTATCTGTATCATCTGCAGCAATACTTCTTTTTTTAAAGTGGGAAATGCCATATTGCCTCCAAAATCATTTTCACAGATTTCTGAGAGCTGATACAAATTATAAAAATTGTGAAATGAGGTGTTCCATATTTTCTTTATAAGCTATGTAACTTTATGATTTCATCTTTTGTCCCTATTTCCTTTTCTGACTATTTGTTTATGTGTAAGCATAAATGATGAAGTGACCTGGAAAATTTGGTCAAATGATTTTTTCAATGTTGTTTATTGAAACTGAAAAATATCAGTTAATAATAGTTGTGTCCTTACCACTAAACTATGTCTCTAAGCACCACATCTATATGTCTTTTGAATACCTCCAGGGATGGAGACTCAACTGCTTCCCTGGGTAGCCTGCTCAAATGCCATATACCTAGACTTCTGTCTAGGTCTCACTCATCTAAGTGAAAACATTTCACTGGGAGATGTATCAGACCCCTCTACAAATAGTGAGGAGATCAGTTGTGGTGTTTGGAATATGCTTTAAGCAGTCAATAAGGACTTGAGGTTCTAGTTTCAGTCAGCCAACGTGAATTTGTTACAGATATATTTTGGCTTATGTTTAAATCACATTTTGGGGTTTGCCTAAGGCCTTGAGATACTTTTCTGCAGCTTGCTTTTTGCAGGAGGCCATCTGTGGTCATTGCCCCAAACCATAGGAGGGCAATGGAGGCTCCATCCACATTAACTGCTGCCTGGGTGCAGCAGGTACTCCTTGGTGCTTGGAGTTTGCTCTGAAAATTCTTCTGGATACCTTCATAATATAGAATATATTGATTCATATGGAGACAATACACCCAGTAGTTTCAACTGGGTCCTCTGTGTGCCCCTTTCAGCATACTGAGACTTTTCAAATAAAACATGATTTACATAGAAAGACTGAAATTAAAGACTCTGAAACAAGAGGGTACAAGCAAAACAGATACAAGACCAAACTTACAAGAAAAAAAAATCTGTCTTGCTTTTCTGTCTCTCCTGTAGTTCTCATAGGATATGCTTTAGTGGCATCATTTTGGCCTGTTGTGCTGTAAGAATTCTTTAAAGCTCTGGCTGAGTTACCTCTTCCCGTTTTCCTTTGTACTAAACTAGGTGTTGTGTTCTTCCATAGTATAAATGCAGCATCAGTGTTTTACTCCTCATGTCTTTGCTGCCTTTGAGGTTGTCATCCAACCCATCCTCATGCCCCTAGTCTTGGTTGAAAGAACTTAATACTATCCTTACTATCATCCATGATTCAGAACATGCTGCATATCATTTATCATAAAAAACATTAGTTACGTGTGTTCTGATAAACTGGCAATTAACAGATATACTCTCAGCTTTCTAACAGAAACCAAAGTTACAGTGGATGTTCAGAAGGACAGAGTTCCCCATTTCTACTCCATATTTTACTGTTTTTTTGTTATACTGTTAATATAGAAAATGCTAATCACATCTGAGATCCAGAAATGGGTAGCGTTGAAGAGTGTAAGGGAATGTTTGTGAAGCTTTCTCAACATTTTAAAAAAATTATAAAAAATATAAATATTGAGAGCCTTTTAAATGTGAAACCTGAGTCTATACATAATGTAATTAAAGAAGAAAGAAGAAAAAAAAATAGAAGAACAATAGGTGTGTAAAAGAAATCAGATTGCAGTTCATGGCAAAAACCAAGGGCTGAATCAAGTAAAAAAGCCATTAAGCAAATTTCTCCTTCACTGAGTTAACTGCAACTCTTTGCAGAATTGAGCTGTACCCAAGTAATAGCTTTCCTGTGTTCTGGTGGTGCAGATGTATTCAGAGATATTATACGGATTCTGGTAATTCTGCTGAGGTTAGTATTGGCTAGTATAAATATTTACATCTTGAAAGCCAGTGGCAAAACCAAGAATAAAGTATTCTTTGATCTCATCCACCATTCAGTGCATTCAGTGTCATGTTCATGCCCCTTCCCTTTGTTTTGCAAAGGTCCAAAGTTCTCAAAACTGCTATAGCAGGTTAATTCGTGGCCGCACAGAGGTTCAGGTGAAACATTGTTTTTAATTATTAACTTTGAATTTAGAATGGATTGTAATACATTTTCATTTACTTTATTCTTTTGTTTCAGTGTCTCTCAGCACTGCAGTGCACTCACTCTTTTCTAACATTATACTGATAATCTCTCATTTCTTAATTGCTTCCAGCTAATCCAGCTAATATAGGTTGCTGGGTTTTGTTTTATTTATTTATTTATTTATTTATTTATTTATTTATTTATTTATTTATTTATTTATTTTTATGACTAGGTGAAAGGATTTATAAAACCACTATTTGTTGCTTAATTTTTATGATGTTTTGAGTTTCCTGCATTTTTTCTGTTAAGCATTTGTTTGTTGGAAAGTCCCATGGCTTTTTCAAATGAGTGGAATCTTATTTGATCTAAATTAGCATTCTGAAGTTTAGGGAGGATGCCAGAGGCTCATATCTAGTGGATTTGTAGCTCAGGATCATGGCTTGGTTGTTATAACTTTTGTGTGTATGTTTTTAATAAAAAATTGGAGAAATGAAAGTTCCTGTCAAAGATTATTTTGAAACCCTGGAAAATGGTTTGGCTCTTTTGCGACAACATTTTGCAATATCTTTTCTGTGTTTAGTAATTTTCTATTATTTTACAGTAACAATGCTTAACTTCTTTATTCATAACACATATCAGAGAAGGAATAACATATGTATATATAAATGCATTTTTATAAACTACAGACCAGCAAAATGCTTAATAGACTTTTGTTTGTTTGTTTGTTTCTTAATAGGCATTGGACAATAATTTTATTTTATCTATCAGAACACCAAATATCACTATTTTCAGAAATTCATGTAAGTGACCTGGCTAGAGAGAGATAACTTATAATCCATTGTTTTAGCCCTGTGAATCTCAATTCTTCTTTGAAATAAAGCTCTCTTCTCAATTAGAAAATATATTGGTATAGTTTCTGATGAGACACTGTTCAAATATTTGTGCTATATTTGTCATATATCTGTCTATATATTTGTCATATATCTGTCTATATATTTGTCTATATATCTGTCATATATCAATATGACAGAGACTTTTTGTTAGCTGTTTTATTTACCAGTTACCCTTAGGATTAATTTACTGATTGGTAGATTAAACAAATCTCCATTTTTGTCATCCTAAATACGATCAAGTTTTACAGAACATGGTAAGCGTTTGTGTCTGCCTATGTACGAGCAGGGAGAGCAGTAGCAAGTAAGATCTCTCTGGTACAGACACAGTCAAGACACAGAAAGTTCATTTTTTTAATTAAGAAGCCTATATGGTCTTTCTTTACTGGAAAGTGAGTAGAAAGTGTCTTAGTCTGGTTTTGTTTATTTTCAAACCCTTTTCTTTTCTTACGTCTAATGTGGGCTATGATCATTCATTAGACTTACAAAAGGATGATAAAAGGTATTCTAGATCATGATATGTAGGACAAAACATTGTCATATATATACATATTACTTTTATATTAAAATTATCAGAGTACTTTTCCACCTAGAGTTTATCCTTTGGCCCTACTTGCATATGTTTTGGTTTAAGCAAACATATAAATTTCATAAATTAATAGCCTTTTACTGCCGAAAAAAAATATACTTGTGCAATAGCTCACAGGAGCAGTTGCAGAGCAAAAGGGAGAGAATTACAGGAAGCTATCAGAAGTTGAGGGAAAGCTGATGCTGTTTGAGGGATCAGTCAGGCAAACCTGACTGGAAGATGTCACTGTGGCTCCAGGTTATGCCTTTATGTGGTCCCATAGCTTTGAACACCTTCAAGTTTTAGGCGGAAAAAAACAAAGAACAAAAAAACAAAACAAAAAAAAATTGGTTAATTTCCTGCTACTGGGTTGCTGCCATAAAACTGACATTTTCAGGAGCCTACTAACTTCCAAACTACCTGCACTGGCGTATAATTTTCCTTGCTATTGCATTTTAACATCTCTAAAATGCATGCAGCCAAGAGAGACACTGCAAAATTAGAGCTTATAAATCGTATGACCAGAAATAAAATGTTAGCTAATATTTCCTCAGGTATAAATGTTGGTTACCTTTACATGTGCCTCCTCTTTTTCATTAATCAACAATATTTATATATCTGAATTTTTGTCACTTCACTGTTCATGAAAACAAATTTCAAAGTTGCTAGTGCAAGTATTCATAAATACTGTGAAGCATATATTGAAATGGAAATACTCATTTTGGATGTGGCTCAGTATTCTTTAGTTAGGAAATGGAAACCATATTTTGTAACTCTTTTTAGCAATTGTATATACATGACAGAATTTAATAGAAAACACTGATGAAGAAATGTGTGATTAAGTGCTTTGAAATAGTAAAGAAAAAATAACAAGATATCACTGAAAAATTTCAAATACATAAGGCATCTAAAAAGATTTGTATCTGAAGGTCCTGTGAACAGAAATATTTTTATACGGATTAGATGAATCGTTTACTTCTCTCTTTCATTTTGGCAGCAATTTGACATAACTATACATTTTGAGACAAATATTTAAAAGAAAGCTGTTTTCTCTCACATCATACTAATACAAAATTATGCTCCAGATCTGTGCTGAATTCAGTGGAAATATATTAGTTCATACCCCTTGAAAATCAAGGGGTTTCAATTCCACACAACATATTCAGAGAGTGGTAAATGTTATTGTAAGCCAACTACCATCTAAAGGGTTTGGAGAAACTCTAATTAATTATTGTTTAAAGAGAGCCATCAAGATAGCTTGTATCATTACAAATTAAACATATTCAAGAGGCAATGTTTTAATGCTTTTCTACTTAATTCAAATAATGACATTTCCAGATACTTTTAATTTTTTATTCTTTATTTAAATAGTCTCTTCTATTTTCAGACTTAATTGTGTCTTTATAACATGGCCTCACATTGGGATGGATGTGTGCAATTTGGAAAGCAAAGCCCAAGAGAGAACCTAAGAGACATTCCTTCAAAATCTCTTACTTGTTTCTCAGGAGAATATGTTACTCGTTTTCCTGATCAACCTACTGTACATCCTTGTTATTTTTCTTAAAGCTGTTGCCCACCTTTGGTAGAATCTGGGAAAAATATGTTGCTTCTACTTTAATGCCTTTTTACATAGTTCAGCATTAGAGCAGGATCTGTGTGTGAACTGATTTTCCATCTTTTGTGTGATCCAGAATATCAACATTAGAAAATAAGGCCAATAATTCACCTTAAAAAGTTTAGAGAAAGTTTTCCTCTAGTCATGATCAAGATTTTATGGTTTGCCACTCTTTCTGCAACAATCCAGACCAACATCATGGATCTAAAGCCCTGAATTTAGTAAAGAATTTGGGATCTGAGTCCAAATTTGAACTCTGCAGTACAGACCCATTTCTAGTTAGCAACTGTTCTGCTGATTTGTGTGTGTGTGTTTATCCATTTTGTTCCTTTGTTCCAATTCTGTCATTTTGGTCTTATTAAAAAGTTCAGCTTACTACATGTGTTTCCGATCTCATTCCATCTGTTGTTTTGCAAGAGCTACTTCCTTTATATCATTAATTCCTCTTTGATTTCTGGTCTTTTTTGTTTAAGTGAGCAGTAGTGGAGCCTGTTTCTTAAAAAACATGGTTTAAGGAAGAGTTCATTTTCCTTATACAATGTTACCATTTCCAAACGATCATAGCTGACTTGGTTCACATCATGCTGTGTTAAGTTCATGTTACTTCGTGCGAACTGCTCTAGCTACATTCATAGTAGTTTTAAGAATAAATAGTCTTCCTGTCCTGGGAAAATTATCAGGATACCAAACAATTCCATATTCTGTTCTTGATGTGAAATCTCAGAAGACTATTATAAAAACAATTAAATTTGGCCAACAAAACAGTACATTTAATTAATTTTGACTTTTGGAAATTTTCACTTAAGATTCTTCTTTTATTTTTTTTTTATCCAGAAAAACAGCAGTTTTGGGTTGAAAATGTTGAAAACAGAGAGAACAACCACTATCATCTAAAAATGTAGATAAAAATATATTGAAACTGATTGTTTCCTGATAAAAGTTTTTTGTTGTTGTCATTGTTTTCATTTTGGGGAAAAAAATTATAAAAATAATCCCTGACCAAATCAACTAAATGTCTTTATTTCAACCAAATATCAAGGCTTTTCCCTGGGATTAGTCTTACTTGATTTATCAGTGGCTTTTGGCACAATTGTTCATATGGTCTGTGTGCATTTTGTAGCTGATACTCTGTTTTTGGCATTTGAATTTCAGTTTTTAAATGCTTTGAATATTTCCTTACAGACCCAAGTTTTGTATAATAAGAACTTATCTCAAGTTTACAATGATTTGGATGTGGATGTGATCCAGGAGTCAGTAATTTGCCCTTTGTTTTTCTTCTACATACAAACTGTTAGGAATTAATAAGGGCGTACGGGCTAATAATTCCAGCTAGATGTACTATTCCAATTTAAATCCTTCCCTGAATTAAACAACAGTATTGATGTGCACTGTTAAACAGATGCTCTGATTTGCAGTGCTGGTCAAAGAGATTTTTGTTATGTTTTTTTATTATTATGATTATTTTCTTATTTTATTTTTATTCGTAGGCGTACCATATGTATGTTTTATAAAGACTGTTGAGATCCTTTGGGATAAAAAGAACTGTATAAATATATCATCATCTCCTCATGTGATACTGTGCCATTTGTGGTCAAACTGCAAAAGTGCTTAACAGTATCTCTATTTCAAATCAGCGTTGGTTTTTGTAAAAACTGTAACATAGTGTTTCTTGATTTTAGAATAAGCCTATCACTGCTCTGTTAGAAACTGAATGTTTGTCCGTCAGCAAAATAGACTGTCGGAGCTCTTTTCTGAAGCTTTTCTGTAATTTTTATTGAACATTCTGCCATTTACTGTGTATTTTTATGAACTTTAGGTGCTTTCTTAAGAAACTGAAATCCCATGAAATAATCATTTCCATTTTACAGAGCAGCACAATGATATTACCTTTTAAGTTACGTGTTATCTGTGCCATTACACTGGCCATACGAAAACAACCCTATTTTTTGACTCACTTGAGAGATATAACAGTGTGAAATTTCCAACACCTGCCAAATAAGCCATATCCACCTTGAACATGCTCAAGACAGTGAATTAATATCTATTTCTCTATTTCCCTTTTAAAGAATTCTTTCCCTGTTTCTAAGGATGGTAGGGGAATAAAATTTTTATAAAAAAAAAAAAGCCTCTAGATGCCTAATTAGCTATCTGGACAGGTGTGCAGCTGGCCAGTCTCTTACACTAGAAGGAAGAGAAGTGGTCCATGTGCAGGAGGTAAATGCTGAGACTGTCCTAGGAGGATTAAGGAGAGAGGCAGCAGCAGATGTGGGAATGAGCTTCTCAGGAGTGGAAGCAAGCGGACAGTCTCCCACAGAGAGCAAATGAGAAAGAATGCATGAGGAAGAGCCAAGACTGACAAGAGGAAATGTATGATGGTATATTGCACATTTTCTTTTCAGACCAGTAGGTGTGTAAAGTATATGTTGGATTTCTGGAAGGAAGCTGGATCAAAGATGACTTGGAGTGGCCTTAGTGCTCTTCAACATGTAGTCTGTATTTTTGTTGCAGATTTTTGTTTGGGTTCATCTTTCTGTCTGTCCTTTTACACATCCCAAGCACAGCTCTGTTTTGTAGAACCCTTTACAAATGATTCCTTGTGCAGACAATCTGAGGAACAACTGGAAATCATACTAAAAGACATACCAAATATTATCCATCCTACTAGTGACCAGGCTTTTGACTATGGACATCTGCCAAATGTAAACATGCATTTGTGCTTTTCACAATTTTATGCTTGTTGTTCTGCTTTTCATCTGATTTCGACAGTGAACTAGAATAGTTCATTTCAGGTCCCTTTAATTTATGTTTTGCTTTCCTTCTAATGCCATAGCACAATACTCTTTCTGTTTGGATTTCCACTACTTACAAGCATCAGGTACCAGCTTCATGTAAAGAATTCCTGGCAGCTACATGGGCAGAACTTGTAATATGAAAAGAGCCTGAGGGTTTCCATTCTGTAATCTACATATATTATATTTACATCTTTAAAAAAAATGTATAAAGACACATTTGATTGTACTGGTACAGTATCTTCCTTGGTAGAGAAAGGAAAGTTTCTTGATGTTTAAGATCACTAACACTGGAAAAAACTGCAGTTGATTAGCTGTGTCCTCATGATGCAGTTTCAAGAGGGTGGTATGGACTGCATTTTATGATTTCATGGGCTGCACATTGTGCACTCCTGGTTTAAATCCAGGAAAGCTCTGATTTTTTTCCTTCCTTTTGTTTTTATTTTATGAAAATATTTCCTTTCCTGACATAAGACTACAGAAAACCCTCTTCCAGGCAGAGCAGGCAAATGTGACAAAAGAGTTCCAAAACTGTAGCTATAGATAAGAGCCATGTCATGGATTGCTGATATGTTGGAATAATTCTTTTGTAGCACTATTTACTGGGAAGAGGAAGAAAAGGGAGAGAACCAAGGACTAAATGCCTTCCAAAATATGCTCATTGTACAATTGGCTGCTTCTCTAGGTAGAACCTACCAAAAAAATAAGAGAGGTGTAATGTTGCTTAGATTCTCTTTGTGGTATCTCAAGATTTATACAGATATGAAAATGGATGCATCAGGCTAAGAGGTCTGAAAAAATATATCCATATTTGTACAGAAAATACCCTGTAGTGTTATATTATGTGTTATGGTTTGCATTAAACAATAAATGTGTTTAATTATTTTATTTATTGAGATTTCCATAGCCTCAGGATATGCTATTCTATTGCTGTTAAAAAAAAAAAAAATCTAAATTATCATAATGTGCTAATATACCTTCTTTGAGCTAAGTAAATTGCCTCACTCAAATGGTGAGAAAGAAATAATGTTAGATTCTTAGCAATCAATGTAATGTGGACTATCCTGTACAACATTTATGAATCTGATTTATTCATTCTGGACATGGAAGATCTATTTGCCTATTTATCTGCTAGTTCATAGCAATGAGGAACGATACCAAAACTGCTAGAGGCAATTTCGACCAGGACAGTGTAACCAGCACTTAAATTCACAGCCAGTTTCCAAATGAGGTGTTACAGTCTGCATCCATGATGTTCCTCCTGCCACTGCTGTACCAGCACTCAGAAATTCCCATCCCAGTGCTGAGCTCCTCTCCTCTCCTCTCCTCTCCTCTCCTCTCCTCTCCTCTCCTCTCCTCTCCTCTCCTCTCCTCTCCTCTCCTCTCCTCTCCTCTCCTCTCCTCTCCTCTCCTCTCCTCTCCTCTCCTCTCCTCTCCTCTCCTCTCCTCTCCTCTCCTCTCCTCTCCTCTCCTCTCCTCTCCTCTCCTCTCCTCTCCTCTCCTCTCCTCTCCTCTCCTCTCCTCTCCTCTCCCTCTCCCTCTCCTCTCCCTCTCCCTCTCCCTCTCCCTCTCCCTCTCCCTCTCCCTCTCCCTCTCCCTCTCCCTCTCCCTCTCCCTTGTCCTCCTGTCTCACCCACATCCCCAGCATGGAAATGGCTCCCAGGCCATGGGACTGGGTTTGTCCTCTTCTTCCCAGCTTTCTTATGCCTGGTCCTGGAGGCGTTCCTAATTGTTCTCTCCTTCCCCTCTGACTTCTTAGGATAATGAGGCAGGATGGGGAGCAGAGCCTTCTGCTCCTGTTCAGAGATCCTTGGTTCTGTTAGCTGCCTGGCCCTAAACCACAGCTGGTTTCCAGCCTACTTTAAAGTGTGCCAGGTGACAAGTGCCTTCTAATTCCCTTTGGAGGCTCCTGCATAGCCTCCTAGCTCTCACAGCCAGGAAGTATTTTCTAGTTTTCAGATGTTTCCATTATGCAATTTCATCCCTAACAACTACCTATACCCCCTTTACTGTACATTGTTCCTCTTTCCCTTTGTTTATTCCCTTTAGACATGCCCCCATTTTCTTTCCCTAAGCCTAAATTAGGGTAGACAATCAAAGAACCTCTTTACATAATCTTCCCTCTGTGTCAATCCTGTATTTAAAATGAGTCAAGTGAAACCATGAGGGATGGAGTGGTATGAGAGCAAGAGCAGAAAGCAGAAAGTGGAGGGCTAGGAGGTGATAAAGTACATGGGGTTCTATTTACAAGAAAAATATGTGCTGAAAATAAGTATTTAAAATGGGAATTGGGGAGTGGAAATGACCAGATGTTAGCATAGTTAAAAAAGTAATCTGGAGACAAAGAAATTGGATAGTTTTAAATATGTATGCATTTTTAAGTGATATTTAAAATAAGGATTAAGCAGCTGGGAAAGGTTACATGGGCTACAAGTTGGAGACATCTATGGTATACATAAGATTTTTTTACAATAATCTAACAAAGCAGCTGGGTGAGTTATTAGCAGATGTTAATGATTTGTCAGTGGTATAAAACATTAAGATAACATTCAGGAGTAGAACGTGGTCATGCCTGATTTCTCCATGGACAAAAATTTTGCATTAGACCACTGTCATGGCTGATTTCTAACCATGGATGGAACATGCCTAAAATAAAGCAAGGAAGGAACCCCCCCTTTTTTTAAAAAGAATAAAGGATGGGAAGGGAAGGGAAGGGAAAGGAAGGGAAAGGAAGGGAAGGGAAGGGAAGGGAAGGGAAGGGAAGGGAAGGGAAGGGAAGGGAAGGGAAGGGAAGGGAAGGGAAGGGAAGGGAAGGGAAGGGAAGGGAAGGGAAGGGAAGGGAAGGGAAGGGAAGGGAAAGGGAAAGGGAAAGGGAAAGGGAAAGGGAAAGGGAAAGGGAAAGGGAAAGGGAAAGGGAAAGGGAAAGGGAAAGGGAAAGGGAAAGGGAAAATGAAAGAAAAAGGGAAGCTATGTTTACTTTTCTCATTATTTAGTCATGTAGTAGAATGAGTGGGAGATCATTTAAGTATGGAAAATCCCTATTTAACATCTTCATTTACAATAAGCACAAAAGCAATTTTCTACCTCTTTACATTTGTTTTTTTCTTACTTGTATTTGCACTAGCTTTTAGAGGCTAAGGATATGAGAGACTAAAACTGTATATGTTGGAAGCACAGTGTAACTGTAGCAATGCCAACAATTCTGTCAGAGAAGCTGGCCATTAATACTGTATTTAAGTATGTCCTTAAAATAACTACATTAGGCCAATAAGTGCCAAGTAAATCTATAAATAAATAAAAAGAGAGATAATATCTTTATGAACTATGCTTTTTGTATGTTTTTACGAGCAGATGCACCAGTGTGTATTCTAGGTCTAGAGGGGGTTTTGAGAAACAAGAGTCTTCATGTTGAGTAGGATGCAAGTTAAATACCATCTCCAAAATAGTCTTGGCACAATAGAGCTGTCTTTTGAATTTATTTCTCAGGAGGAAGAAAGGGCAAAAAATGGAAATATTTGCAAGTTCTTAACTGCTGCAATGTTGTAGTAAACCGATGACTCCCTGGTGAGAAACAGAGGGTTAGACTGTGCTTTTACAACCAGAGTCAAGCTGGGGGCAGCGCTCAGCAGCACCAGCTCAAGAGCAGCACACAGAAGGGATTGTGCCTCAGAGGGGCAGTGAGCTGCCCGGTGTTCCCTTAGCCTGACAGGCTGTTGATCCATAGCAGTATTAACTTCTCGTAACTGCAAAAGGCACTGCCATACCTTATCCTTTGTGAGAAGGGAGCTATGCCTCTGAGTGCTACATGTGGTACTATCCATCTAACATCTACTCAGATAACTTTACCTGTAGCAACTTAGATCAAGTGGGTTTCTCACAGGAGGCAAGTTGGATACTTCTTCTTTAGCACATTAGTGAGATGAATCAGCTCGACACGAGAATCAGATGAGTGGCAGTGGTAGTACAAAGGAGGAAGAAGTACAAGAGAAAAGTGCCTGTGGAATGCGAAAAGTGCCTGTAGACAGCAGCAAATCTTTATGACAGAAACCTCTATCCAGTCTCATGACACTTTCCCTGAGTGAGTCAGCCACAAACTGGAAGGTTCAAATTAAATAGTTCTGAGATTGCTGAAGTGGAATACAAATTAGGAAAGGAAAAACAGAAAGGGAAAAAAGTTTTTTGACATTTTTTGTATCCTAGAAAGAACTAAGAAAAGGCTTATTTAATTTGAAGATGTGTTTCCCCAACAGTTTAAGGTCATTTATTTTGGAATTACTTTTTTCCCCTTGATACTTACACTGTCATGCAGTGACAGTATCAGCAGGGACAGTGGAAAATTGATCAATTAATCACTTTTTGGTTTTCTTTTTTGCCAGCTTGTTTTCCCAAATTGTTTCTTCATACAGTTGTGTAACAGGCAATACCAGGCCAGAAAAGGGGGCAATCCACACAGGTTGTCAGTGGCAACCACCAAACCATATGCTAAAAGTATACATGAAAGGCATATGTGTATACACTGTCATGAGAGTGCAGTGTAATGTTACAATTAACCTGGTGAAAGGGCGATCTGACACTGAGCAAGTTAGTCCTGCTTATGGTTCCCTGCTACCCAGCTCCCTTCTCTACTGTATGTGGTATGTTCCCACTGTTTCCCTTACATCAGATCTAGCAGTTGCAAAACTTCAGGAAAAGTTGATTCAGCTTGCTGGTATGTGAGAAAATTAAGCTATAAAAAAGAATTTGTTTTCTGGTGGCTGCATACCATTAGATCAGCTCAGTTGTAATGCAAAACTGCATCCTAGTCACAATGTATACACATTTATTTAGTACATCTCTAAGTTAAATAAGAACTTTTATTTCCATTGCCATTTTTTTTCATCTTGTCTGATAGCATATATTTCATAGTGTTATATCTTCACTTAGAACATCCCAGTCAGGATGGATAAAAATGTTGAGTTCCACTACAGAGGGAATAATAATAATGCAAGTATGTTAGACAGGTAAAAAGGCTTTCTTAATTTAGCCCTTGGAGGGTGATTTTTTAAATACATCATTTTCCTTTTCCTTTGTCTTCTTTTTCTTTTTATCTGAATTGTTTTATTATCTGAGCAATTTGACATATCTAAGAACTGAAACAGCTGCAAACTCCATTGTTATACAGATAATGCACGTATGGTGTATGTCTCATGAAATTTAGGTATATACTGAAATTTAGTATTCGATTTCATAGATGGGAAGCTCCTATTTTGCAGTTAATTGTTCTAAAAGGACAAGGTGTGTTTTTTCCTCCATGTCAGCACCCCTCCTTGTACAAGCTGTAGACCTTATTGTAGTTTTCCGTGGGCCTATACAAAACTCCATTCCTAGGAGAAGACTAATTTATCAAAAATGGCACAGTTTTTGATGAATTTGTGAATTGAATCAGCTTATAGAAGGATTCAGTAAGACTCAGAATTACCACAGGAGAAGGAGCAGGACCACACAGCAAATGGGGAGAAGGAACTGAGGATGAAAACTCCCTTTTTTGTTTGTTTGTATGTTTTTGTTGTTTTCTTAGGTGAACTTTTAGATCGGTTCAACTGTCCACGGAACAGCTTAAGTCAGAGGCATCAAACCATCTAAATCAGGAGTAAATTAATTCCTGTTCTTCAGTGTACTATTTATCAGCTTGCAATACTTAATTCATGTCTAAATACTTTGCCAAATTTGAATGAATAAAGGATTCCTGAAGTTGCCTGTTAATAAAATTGCGCAATTTTACAATTGCTTGCAGTTATTGCCATAAGAAATTACTGCACATTACAAAAAGCTCTTGACTTTTCTGTGAAACATGTAATTAGGGTTGAAATTTCATATTAAAGCTTCAGCAGATATAATTCATGGCTACTAAAAGGAGCCTTGCATTCCCTCTCATGCCAGCCCTAATCTCAGCAGATTCAGCTTTCTAACTTGGCTAAAAACTAATTCATCAGAAAACAAACAAACAAACAAATGAAACAGAACAAACTGTCTAGCAAAAGGTAAGTGTAATTGGAGAGGGAGGAATAAGGAAGTAAACTGGGAGACCTCTCTCTCCAGGTATAGGTGTGAGTTTTTCAATCAGCTCCACTGAACAGTGTGAAAAACATGGAACATGAAGGTCTGTCCTACCTAGGAAGTAAACCTGGACACAGGAATAAGTTTGGAATCATATATAAAGCTTGTTCCCATAGTTCCATGCTGTCACAAAGGAGAGAGCAAGGACAGAGTTAAGAAGATTCTTGAGTTCCTGGATCATGGACCCTTGAAGTCTGAAGAGAGTATATACTTGTCATCTTGCCGTACACTAGCGTAATGGTCCTTTATTGACCATTGGCAAGAATTAGATATTAGGATGGATGTCCTTCTGATCCCTTATACGTATTATTAGCACAAAAATAATTTAGTCTAACTTCTCCAGGGATTAGGGTTTTGTCATCACAGCAAGACTGTGCAGCACCCTTCTAATAGGTATTTATAGAGGCAAAAGGCTGGAGTCCTAACTATCTTCACAGTGGAGCTTAGTGACTCTGGAGACACTTTCTTTACTTTAAGGGTGGTGAGGCACTGGAAGAGGTTGCCCAGAGAAGCTGTGGATGCCCCATCCCTGGAATTGTTAAAGGCCAGGTTGGATGGGGCTTTGAGCCACCTGGTCTGGTGGGAGGTGTTCCTGCCCTTGGCAGGAGGTTGGAAATAAGTGATCTTTAAGGACCCTTCCAACCCAAATCATTCTATGATTCTATGAAGTAACATATAGGGGCATGCAAGGACATATATGACATAGGTGTCTGTGAAAACAGGGATTGAGAGCACTGACTCAGACAGCTTCCTTTGGTCCAGGGTTTGATTTGCATGAAAAATCATCAGAAAAGTGATAAAAGAATGATGATGACTGTATCATACTCACATGCGTTCTGAATAACATGAAAACCATCTCATCCATTAGCAACAAGGAAGTCCCAGAGAAAATCCCACCTGTGGAACAAAGTTAATAGTACCAGACATCTTCAGCTCACTCTGCTTCAGAAGCTACTACATCACAAAACCATTCCCTGATTATCCAAACAATTAACATTTGCTAAATTACATGAATTAAAAGTCTGAACACAATTCTGCAGTGAGATTTATAACTATTTTTAGATCAATTTTATGTATTAATAATGTTCTTTCTACTTGCTGACTTTGCAGCCTTTATAGAAATGTATACAGTAGAAGTATGTAGATATGTTGAAGGGGGAGGGCAAAGTATTATTCTTGTCTTTTTATACTATTCTGACAGCTCAAGGGACCTTGAGGGAAATTTTGGCACTGGAAAAGTATCTTAATGGAACATAAATCCGTAGGTGGTATAGAGGTGGATTAATGACTCTACTTCACCTGTTCCTCACAAACTCTTATATGGGAATAGGTAATTCTGGAAAGAAGTCAATGGTCAGAATGTCTTTTATACTCCAGCTTTTTGTGGCTGCCAGGACATACCCTTGTGACTAATAGGAATTCAGCATCAATTAGAACAACTCCCAAAGTTGTGCTATGTGTGCTGGGGCTAACACAGTTCCACCATTCTTGGCTTCCCAACTGCAATGGAACTGTGAGAAACAGCTTTGAAAAGTTTGGCCCATGGTCCTTCCTCCCACTTAGTCACATTGCTTAAGGATAATGTAAACTTCAGTCTGGAGTGACAAACCGTAAAACTGGTAAAGCACTAGGCCAATTCACAGGTGCCCTTGGAGGACATAATTTGTGTAGTTGCATCAAATTTCAATTGATGTGAATAGCCAGAAGTCTTTGGAAAGAGGTTGTTTTCCTATCTGCAAAATAACATTAACATAAAATCCGTTTCAGAGTCCTGTGGCTCTGAATAATGTTGCATACACCCAGTGTTGGTGGATGATTTGGCATGACAAATGAGATCCTTTGGAAGTTCATAGCGGTATAAGTTTATTTGTCCATGACTTTCAGTACTTTAGAAAATACAAAACATTGTTAAAGGACAGTCTAATTTTACCTTTCTCTAGGGCATTATCACAAGACTATGCAGAACCCTTTGTACTCCACTGAGTATTTAAGTAGGGCTGGAGTATTTTAGATGCTCTGCTCCAATCATCTGCATAGGCATGAGATCATTGCGTGGAATGTTCAAGATGGGTTTTGTGAGAAATGAATTTTTCCTAAATGTTAACTTCTGTATTTTTTGGAATTTTACTCTAAAGTGACATGTTTCTCAGAGTGCAATTTTCCCATAGCTATCCATGTTATCAAGATGGAATTTCCATTTCACTTTGCTGTTATTGCACCAATGTATTAGCGACCTCTATGATCTGTTGAAACTGAAGGTATATTATCTTACTCTGGGTCTCAGGTATGGACTGTAATGTGACTTAGTTCCCACTCAGAAACTCATGACATGAGTTAGGCACGTGTATGTTGAAGAGCTCAAAATCAAAGAATGCTTCATTGACCTTCAAGTTGTATAGTGTCTTGGCACATATTCAAAGCCAAAGTTTTGAATAAATAATTTCAGTTTGATCATATTTCTTTTATCCAGTATACTCATTTTACTTTTTACTAGCCTGTACATCTATACTTGCCAGTCTGTCTATAGAAGAAATATATTATGTGCTTAATCAGTACATAAAATTGTGGGAGGCGAAGGACTGGTGTTAATCTAGATACTGAACTTTTTCTGACAATGTCTTCTGTAATTCTGTGTTTTGTAGTATTATAGCATTTATTTTTAATAGTTTTCTCTTGTATTTTCATACTTTTCCTGTATACTAAAGAAGTTGAGTACAAGTACTTAGAAACAGAAAATTTAATTGCACTTTCTGTTGTTATAAATATTTGTGTAAAGCAAAAGAATTGCATTGACATTTTAATATGCTGTCACTTCAAGATACTACATGAAGTGTGAACAGAGCACAGGCACTTTTAACAGGTGTCTCTAATTGTTAGTTTGTTTCTTAGAAATAGCCATAATGTAAAATTTGGTGTAACATGTAGATCCAAGGTGTTTGGATCCTGAAACATGCTAGCCAGGTTTTCCTTTGGCTGCTGGTAAAAACAAATTGGGGAGTGTAATTGATTTTTTGTAAGAAAGCTTTTATGTTTGCTTTGAGTTCAAACTCCATCTTTTTCTTGTTATTTTTGTCCCTTAGGAGGGATTGCAACACAGGCTTTTAGGAAGAAAAAAAAAAAAGTTCAATGTATTCGTTTATTTTAGCAAATAGGATGTTTCTATTACTTTCAGATTTTGCCAGTTTGTAACTGCAGAAATAATCGGGAAAAGGGTGAAAGCCAGATCAACTACATTACAAAAATGTGTATTTTCATTAAATTTTCCAACTGCCTGTTATGTTCAAAGGGAATTCAAGATTGTCTTGTTCACAGAATGTTTGAAAAGCCTCTTAAAAGACTCAGATACATCTAGAAAAATGGATGGATTGTTGGATGAAGTGTGCTTTTTTTAAAAAAAAAATGGCAAAAGAGCATCAACATGCATGCAGTCTTTTCAGATTTTTAGTGCGATTACTACTGTTTCCAGACGTTGACATAAAAATATCTTTAAAGAAAAGAGCAGAGCAGAATACAAACCTGGTAAAAGTTAATACTGATTATCAAGGAGGGGAAAAAAAATAAAAAGCAAAACAGTTCTGTTACATGGCAAATGAGTTATGAACCCGCATCTTCTACAAAGTTTACTTAGTTAACAAGGTTGTATTATGAACGGTTATTCTTTTCCAGTTTGGCAGAAAGATAAACTATGTAAGTTCTCCAAAGTTATGTGCTTAAGATTTAGTGAACGTTTCAAGATCAACGGTTTCACTAATTTTGCAAATACATTTAGATTGATTGCAGAAAATTATGGAAGTCTATTTATTAGTTAAGCTGTAGTTAAGGTAAAGGAATTCTGATCAATTTGCTAAGAATTGCCTCCAGCTGTGCTGGTTTCCGTCATGTAGTTAAACAGAAGCTCACTCTAGTTTGATCTATTTGTCCTCATTTTCATGGTCACTGAAGTAAAGTGTGATGGGCTGAGAAGCAGTCATGGGTTCCTTGAGTACTCAGGTGCTAATTCAGAGTCAATGAAAATCTTTAAAGCCACTGGGGAAATACATATATATATTTCTTAAATAAATATAAATTAATATGTTCATTACTGAAACATTTTTAGAATTAGTGAAGAAGCTGTGTCATAACTTCTTTAATTTCAGCATAGAACTGATAGATTAACCTGTCATCTAGAATAGCCAATAACCTCATATAGCTAAGAAGTGAGAGAACCAGTCCAAATTCCTTCTCCCCTGAATCAGAAGTCAGATTTGGACTTGACCTTCCCAAAACCTACACAGGTGCTTCAACCTCTGAGTCTCTGTTGTGTCTTTATTCAAACCTCAGTAATTCCTCCAGGCAAGACTAAAAATATGAGCTCTGATTAAGACATTCTTCCAGCATGTTCACTTGCACACATGGTTCAACTACACTGCGTTGTAACAAAGCAAGGACTTCAGGGTGTATCTGCCAGACCTTACTGTGAGTACTGCAGTCACTAATATCCTGCCTCTCATTTCTCCTTCAGCTACAATTCATCTTAATCAAAATAACAAGATGGAAGGTGTTGTTTATGCAAATAGATCCATTTTTAAAATGATTGTTTAGTGAGTTTATGTGGCAAGGTTTTGGTAGCAGGGGGCCATAGGGGTGGCTTCTGTGAGAAGAATCTAGAAGCTGCCCCATGTTTGGTAAGGGCCCCACTGCTGACCAGAGCTGAGCCAATAAGTGATGTTGTTTTGCACCTTTGTGAGAGCATATTTAAGACAGGGAAAAAGAAACGCTGTGCCACACAGAGCAGCTGGGAGAGCGAGAGGAGTGAGGAACAGCTTTACAGGCGCCAAGGTCAGTGAAGAAGGAGGGGGAGAGGTGCTCCAGGCGTTGGAGCAGAAGTCCCCTGCGGCCTGTGGTGAGGACCATGGTGAAGCAGGCTGTCCCCCTGCAGCCCATGGAGTACCACGGTGCAGCAGGGTTCCACGCTGCAGCCCGTGGAGGAGACCACGGTGGAGCAGGTGGACCCGCACCGACAGAGACTGCGGCCTGTGGAAGACCCCTGCCGGAGCAGATTCTGGGCCGGACCTGTAGCCCGTGGAGAGGAGACCACGCAGGAGCAGGTGACCTGGCAGGAGCTGCTGCCCGTGGGGGATCCAGGTTGGAGCAGTTCGCTCCTGAGGGATGGACCCCGTGGTACGGACCCATATCTGGAGCAGTTCTTGAAGAGCTGCTGCCTGTGGGCAGCCCACACTGGATCAGTTCAGCAAGGACTGCATCCCGTGGGAGGGACCCACAGCACAGGGGATGAGAGTGACCGAGAAGGAGCGGCAGAGAAGCGCTATAGACTGACCATAACTCCCATTCCCCTGTTCCCCTGCACCGCTTGGGGGGAAGAGGTGGAAGAGGGTGGATGGGTGGAAGGTGCTTTTGGTTTCTTTCCTTTGTTTCGCACTTCTCTAGCTTGTTAGTAATAGGCAATAAATTTTACTATCTCCCTATGCTGAGTCCATTTTGCCCATCACAATAATTACTGTGCGATCTCCCTGTCCTTATCTCAACCCCTGAGCCCTTTTCGTCATATTTTCTCCCCGTTCCTTTTTGAGGAGGGGGAGTGAGAGAGCGGTTGTGGTGGAGCTCAGCCGCCCACCCGAGTAAAACCACCACAGATTAACATGTACATTTATGCTGCAGGTGCAAAATCATGCACACTGAAGATACAGAATCTTTTTTTAAGTCTTAGCATTGTCCATGATGTATTCCTGCACTTTCAGTATGTGTGGAAAATGCACAGTGGCTGAACTGGTACATCCGCTGTTCTGTCAGGAACATCATTCTCAACTACTATTATTCTTGAGGTTTTTCAATGGATCTCATTTAATTAAAGCATAAGAAAAAAAAATGCTGCTTTTTAGTTCCTGACCTACCCTGTTTGTTCAGCCATTCCAGATATTTTCTTACTGCTCTCGCCACGTCTTTAAGCATCATCTTTCTGCCTTAAACAAACTGGCTTTAAACAGTATATGTCTTGTGAAACTCTTACTCTTATTTTCCACTGTCACACCTACTTCTTGTTTAAAGTACCTAACAAAATTACCTTACATGTACCTAGCAAATGTTCCACCTTTGCTGATCTTAACCCAAAAAAAAAAAAAAAAAAAGTCATAGAGGATCATAGAAGATCAAAGTAATAGCATTATCTCCTCAGTAAACTGCTGCCCTTTACTTATGATTGAAATGATCCCAGTTCAAATCCTGCTACACATAGAACCAAGGAAAAAAATACTTTCAGCAGTTCAAGAATGTAGTGCCTATTTTATGGGTAGTTCATCCACATACCTACAGTCATCAGAGAGGGTTCTTGCTCACATTAATCAAGCTCTGAGTCTTCTCTTGCCAAACTGACTCTCATCTGTAAATGGCGTTGTTGAGATTAGCTCTCAATCTTTACTTTTGCTCAGTAATGTTTGTTGTTCTGATAGGGAAGTTGTTTACCCTTCTGCTTGTCAGAACTGCAAGTCCAGTTACTGAAGTGTATTAGTAGTAAGAACAATCTTAAGGTTTAGTCCAGTAGCTAAGGTTTTCCTTAGATGAGGAGATTTCATCTTTGGAGTCCCTGTCCCAAATAGAATGGACACAAGCCTGTGAGAAGGAGAAGTGTCATGTGGCTTCCAGTGAAAAACACTGAGGGATCAATCCTATTCTCAGAAAATACCATTGGTCCTCAGGGTGCTGAATCTTCCCTGGTGACTACAGAATTGACTGGAATATATGCTTTTTTCAGCATCACTTCTGTTCCCTTCAAACAGGGAGAATCCTGCTATTCTCACCATTTCATATCCCTGTTCATTTCTGGACAAATGTCAAAAGGAGAATCTCCATGCTATTTCTGGCAGACAATAATTCTGTTCAAATCTTCACTGTCGCATCTCAGAATCAAGAACTTTTCCGTGAATCTGTGAAATACCTGGCTGCTACACTGGATATCCTTGTTGAGAGCTCTTAGGAACTGTTGTGAAGTCACCTACAAGTTGTCCACTGTCATACAGTTCTTGTAATGGAAGATGTAAGAAAGTGATGAGAGACAGTTGGTAGATGCTTGCCAGATCAAGAATGTTAGACTCAGATATGGTGTTCAACTATTGCTCTAATGGAGATTCTACCCTGGGCATTTTGAAATGAGACCATCCTTAGTATTTTATCAGTATAGTATGTTAGGTAACATAGCCAGAAATATTGCTGAAGAAGAAATTATTCCATACAGGTTAGATATAACTGAAACAGAGATGGTAGAGATGTGCAGTGTATATGAAATATCATATGACATAGACTCCATGCTGCATTTATCATTGTTGCATGAACTTATGCACAGTAAATCCACTAAATTTCTCTATTAGTTCTGAGAACTAATGAATGTTATTGTCCTTCATCCTAAGATTAAACAAAGGGCTGCTAGAGATATGGGCTACTGACAGGAAATCCCTTTCAATCTTTCACTGTATTGCTAACAGAGGTATACCAGTCATATAAAATACTTTGTACATTGGCTTCATGAGGTTTTAGGGGTCATGGTTAAAGATCCTTCTTTCTCCTCCTCTATCTACACTTCTCCCTCCCCCTCCCTCTCCTTTCATTGGGCTCCTGAGTATGCAAAGGCAAGAATTTAGTCCTGGGTGGTTTTGGTCCATGGTGGAGGCCACAGCACAGTGTGGTGCTGAGTGTGCAGAGTCCCTGTCCTTTTTCCTGAGCCCAGATCTTCTTTCACAGCACACTCCCTTCCTCTCTACCATCCTGGGAATTCTGCCTCTTCTGCTACTTGGATTCTTCCTTTATTATAGCACAGTCCTGCTGCAGATTCCTTCTTCAGGACCTGCAGACTTTTCTGAGCCTGTACAAGGCAGGACTGCTTTGCCCTGACTTTTCAGGAGGCAGGAGAGGCATCAGGAGTGTGGAGCAGTGAGACTACTATGCATGAGCTCTGAACAGGGGAACAGTGGGGGAGGAGGGGTTGGGTTGGTCAGAAGCAAAGCATAAAGGTGCCAAGCCATCTGCAGAGTGGACCCACAAAATTGAGGAAAAATATTTTCTCCTGGTGGCGTTAAAACTGAGTCCTCACAAAGTCATTGTCTTGACTACATCTCAGTGAAACTCAAGAGTTTTATTTGCTTAGTAGTTGCTTTGACAGTCGTTAAACCATGTTGGAAAAGTAAATCCTGAGTGTGACTGTCACTCACATAGTGTATAGTTTCATTTCATTAAAAAATTAATAGACTGATCATGAAAGCTAAGAATGGAAAATTAAGGATTTTTGTATGAAAAAATTCATACAAACTTTAAATATGCAAAATGGAGAAGAGGGAAACTAGAGCCTTCTTGGGACATCAATGCTACTTGCAGCCATGATTGCCATTAACAGTGACAGATAGTATCATTCATAGTGGCATAGTCCAAGACCTTGAAATTTGTTTATTCTCTCTTGTTGTATCTGTGTCTTGTGCATTCACAAGATACAGGTGATTCTGACAATTTTTAATCAAATGAGTATTCTTGTTTTACTGACCAAAATTTTTGCAATTTGATGTTCTCTGGGTGCTCTTCCGGAATTAACCAATGCAAAATACACACTGGAGTCTAATTTGATTGTAGTTTTCATTGAGCCCTTTAATATTTTTTCTCTCTTTTTTCATTATATTTTAGATTGTGAACAAGTCCAGTGATTATATATCAAACTTATATTTTATCTAAGTGCCTGTTCAGGTACATGTTTGTTGCTGCCCAGGACACTGAGGTCTGCCGTCTTTGAACTTCTTCCCATGCCTTGCCCCTAATCGAGACCTTTCCGCCTTTCCTTGTCATCCCACAGAGTCTGGATTACATCACATATCCAGAGAGCACAACTTACCCCAGACACTGCAGTCTTGTGGGCAAAGTGAGCAGACTTAAGTGGATCTCCTACCCAAATTTCACCATTACTGTTCTTGTAGTGCCCTCCAAAAAATACTGGGTCACCTGCTGGATGCAAGGTTTGTGTTGCCTGAGGATATGATTGTGGGAGTCTGCCACAGAAAACAGAGGGACACTTGGCAATAGTCTTGGCAAGTTTAAGTGACCTGTTCTCTACTACAAGAAGTTAGTTGTATTTCCGTGTGAAATATCTCTGTAATTTATTAAAAAAAAAAAAAAAACTCACCTAAAAAAAACAGACCATTGACAAGTGTGTGCCCCTTCTTTAAGGGCACTTGCTAGAACCTGGGCAGTGTATCAAAGGTAGACAGCTCCATCTATAGTCAAGGGAAAGAGAGGAACAATTATGCAGGACAGTTCATTCCATCTGTCCGTGATACGCAATTTAGGATTGGATGATTGGCCTTTGGAGATGTATGCCTCAGCACTGGTTCTGCAGGGAGCCTAGATGACTGGCTTAAAGTGGATGGTTAAATTAAAATAACTGAAGTTAAATGAGATGAATCATAATTAAGTATTTAAAATGTATGCAGGAGTTCTGCTTTGGTGTATGTCTAATTCCAACAAGCTGTACATAGTTACAGGTGTTTGGGTCAGATTCTGATTCAGTATAAAGGCAGAGCTCTTTTGTGCCTCTGAGGTGCCTGTTTGTACTAGACCTGAGATGCTTCCCCTGTCCTATTAAATGGGACTTGCTAGACATGACTTAGTTCCCAAACTGATGGTAGCAGAGATGCTGTCTGCTTGCATGTTTGTAGTGAATAGCTGCATGAGTATTGCTCTGTCACAGCCAGAACTGCGTGCTGTATGAAGCAGCATTAATTGAGTGCTACAGCCCTCATACATTCTTGATAAAAACAAATCTGTGTCTACACTGGAAACCACACAGCTGATAACTTCTACAAGGTTGCCCTTAACCAGTGGTTAGAAGTTGTGCCAATTCTAAAGCAGAAAACAACCCCACTGTCTTTTAAGCTGTCATGAGTGCCATGGTAAACCTCAGTCTTTGTCATTTTTGACCATCACCACTGGGTAAATCAGTACTGATCAACCAGTGCTAACTTCGTGTTGCTTTGTTACTCTCATATCACCAATGGGTAGGAGCTGCTTAAGATCTTTCCAGCAGACACAATGCTGAGTCGTTGTCAGCCATAAGGTTCAGGAGCATATTCTGATCCACCTTGCTAAGATCCCTCCCTTGAACAGGTGACTGAGATCATGGAATTTGGGAAAGACCTTTACTCTCTTGTGATTGTCCCCCTCTCCCCTTTGTAAACTGAAGAGAAAACAGAAACTGAATTTCTTCCCTGCCAGTGAGATTGAACATCCATGTTTTTTTCTTCACCCGAGGGATGCATAATACATGATTTACAGAACTGCTGACTGCTGTAGCTGCAATTAAAACAACACTGCCTTCATAGCTGGAACATTGAGTGCAAACAGGCTGATAGTTTAATCAATCCATTTGAAGAAGTATTAACTAAACCAGCAGTTTACTGTTCTTGTCAAACTCTAAACAACTGTAAATCTTGTTTTCAAAAATCAACCAGAAAAAATGTGACACATTAAAAATGAATTAGACATGGCACACCACCCATACGCTGTATAATAAACAGATCACAGCCCTATAGTAATAGTTGTGATTTCTGGCATGTCACTGGAGAAGAACTCATGGGTTTTCAGAATGACCTGTGTCATAAATCATTGCATTCTCATTTACACTGAGCACATGTATCTAATTTTTCAAGAGCAGCTTCTGAAATCCTGATGAATGGTTTCGGAATTGATTACTGGAATGTATGAAAAGTAGTGTCACGAATGCCTAATTGAGGAAAGGAGAAGGGGACTAAAAACACAATCCAGTGACATCTGAATTACAAAAATGTGATATGTACCAAGTAACAAATGAATAGCCACCCAGGAGATAAGGCTAAAACATGAAAATGTAAAATCTGTCACACTTTTCTTCAAGACAGATAAAATAAATTAATGTAAATTTTCAGTAGGGTTAAACCAATGTAACCATAAATCATATATGTATGTATTTTTTCACCCATATAGGCATCATTTTCTTGCTATCCAGTTTAATGTTTTCTGTGTGAATGCATATTTTCAAAATATGGAATGCTTCACATTTAAAAAACAACAACAGCAACAACAACAAAAAACAGACATGACAAACCAGGAAACATATTCAAACTTATTAATGAAATTCCAGAGACGCAATGAGGCATTTTTATGTATATCTTGTCGACTTTGTTTATGCACATGATCTCTTGTCAGCATGACTGAGACCCCCCCCACTTCACACAAAGTTGAACAAAAAGCTATGCACTCAGTAAGCCCAAATTAATGTAACATGTTCCTTTCTGTAGACACCACAGAGATACCATCAAACATGGGATTTTCTCACAGTCTTGTCTTTGAAGTAACAGATAGAGGTATAATAATTGAATCCAATTGTTATTTCCTTTGTGTAAAAGACTACAAGTTACAATCCACACTGAAAGGTAGTGTAGACAGTTTTTATGCTTTGCCCACTTTTAAAGATTTATCTGTGTATGCAGCTGGAGCACAAGGACTGAAGTTGAATGTGTTACATGACTGTAGCATGTAGATTCTGATTTGGTGTTGAAAGAAACTCTTTGGCAGATAAGTAATGAAATAGCAAACATGCCATCACCTAATAAAAACATCAGTTTATAAGAACCATTAACTACCTTTTCCCGAGACATCCTTTTTTAATTGTTATATTTGATTTTGTCATAAGAAAACAAATTCATTTTACTTTACTGATACATGCCAAGCAATGGCTATAGAATGAGGAAATTTTATAAGGAAGCTATTACCCTTTGTCCAGTCTCTACTTGCAAGGTTCAAAATGACCAACATTCGTTAAACTTTATTACTGAGGTTCATGAAAGTTTCTTTGGATTAGAAAAGCATAACCTTCTGTCCCGATTTAGAATGGTGTTGCAGCTTTTCATTAACCTGGAAACCTCCTATTTACATGGTTCACAGCCTGGTCTCAGCTCACTTGGAGGTAACAAAGGGTGTCGGGACAAGAGTGCAGCAGGGGGCTCATCCTTTAGGGCTGCCATCTGAATTTGATCAGGTCAACTGTTTTAACTCCTGCCTCATTAGGCAAAATAAAATGGAGATTATGGTGTGTGGAAGGATCAGATTGCAGACAGCAGGCTCTGCCTCCTGACACTCGCTACTGATTTTGCATTTTGACAAGATCTTGCTCACCATGTTTTTGATGCTATATTACAACAGGTATTAAATTATTTTGAAGACACGATCACTTGTGTCCCCTGGCATTTCAGAATTTAACCAAAGACGAGTGAAGTAATAAGTGAAGACACATTAGTCTCAGAGGCAGTTTACCTACTGGAGAGATGTCACTGTGTAGTATGGGCTTAATGCTGATAGACACATTAATTCAGCTTGTCAAGCTAGCTCTTCTCTTTCACAGTTTAGGATAGCTGTAAATTGGAAAAAATCTGACAAAAAAAAAGTTTGCTAGGCAAATTGTTATTACTACCTGGCACAGAGAATTAAATAATGTGTTTTGACTACATTATTAAAATGTCTATTCAGTTTCTCTTTAGTTACTGCTTTTAGTGGTTATGTATTGTAAAAGTTGTATAGAGTTCAATGTGTTTCTTACCTTACAGTGCCTATTAGGGGTAGAGATGAGTATCATCGAATAATGAAAATCTTTGCCACCTGGTTGTCCACTGAAAAGCATTTACCAACAGACCTCATCTGTACATGCCATGTAATAATAGGACGTTCATGGTCTATAAATGTCAAGAAATGGTCCAAGGTATCAGTTTAGTCAGCTGACAAGTACTTGGCAACTCTCTTATAAGGACAATAGTTCTTTTTGCTCACACCCAAACATGGTTTTCTTTAGGACAAACAGCGATAATAAAAGCAGATGATGTTTAGCAATTGGATATTTCTTTTCTTTCTCTTATTCCATTTGGGCAGGACTTTCCTTAAGTTCCACCTCTTTAAGCTCAGAGTAACAACTCTTAGTGAATGAAGAGGAAATGGAAATATGAAAATTAGAAATAAGTTCACATTATTTTTGCAATTACTCCTTTATAAATCAAGAGTTCGCCTGAAGTATAGACACTAAAATGCTGTCAAAACAAGAAGCTCCCTTCAGGGAGGGGGGAAAAGAGGCGACAAGTAATATGCAACAGATGTGAACCTGTATGAATTTTTTAATACAAAGTAGAATGTGCATTATTCCATGGTTAAAAGTGTAGCATAAAATTGTTTTAAGCTGACTTAAGATTCATTATTCTAGTAAAGACCAACTGAGAAATGCACAGGATTGTTACGTTCTAAGTGAAATTAATGTCTGAATTATAGTCATTAGCTTTCAGACAACTACAAATTGCACAATCCATAATAATGTGTATCTTCAGTAACATGGACCACGTCACTACATTTAATTTCTTCTGCGTATTATATGCCAACTTCAATATCCTTATTCCTAACGCAAACTGATTCATTTGCAGACTGCCATGTATCCTGAGGACTTAATGAGGAAGGGGCCTTAAAAAATAAACATCTCATTGCACATTTTTATTTCTACTTATCTGGCTCAAAATTATATTTTCTGAGGACATTTAAAGCATCTAAAACATTTCACGGAACAAACCTGCCACTTCCAAAAGCAAACCACAGAGAGGTAAATAACATGTTTTTCATGAAACAATTGCACTTACTGAAAATGCTGAAAAGATTTTTGTTAAAGAATGTATCATAAGGCATGTGCACGAATTATTGCAGACCCTTGAGGCCCACATAATTTCTGTCTTCCTGTGTTCCCATTTACTTTTGCTGCCAGCCTCCCATTTCTCCTTACTCTTCTTTTCAGTTTCTAGCTCCAAAATTCTGTCTGTTTTTCCAGTTGTCACCAGTTGCTGCCTTTTTCCACCAATCTGTCCACATATATTCCACCTGTCCTGTACTCTCTCTTGTTCTTTACCCAGTTCAACTGCCAGACTCCTCCTCTCCAGTTCATTTCCACTTCACTGGACTTCAGTCCTTCACTTGCTCTGTTTCCTTTTGACTCCTTTAGGTGAAGGCACCACTTTCTGCTACAAACATATCGCTTGCTGAGAAGGGGAGAAGTATTTAAAGCAAAATGACGTTAATTTTGGTGCAAATTGTATGCAGGCACCCAAGAGCAGCTTGGAATCTGTGGTGAAAAGTAAAACAATCTATGTTAGTAGCACAATTTCAGGGTGTGTGTGTTTGTTTTTGCTCTACTGCATGGCCTCATAAATATTTGCATCTGCAAAAAAGAAAGTCTGGCAACAAGCAGTGATGGGGATCAAGAACTTACTCAGTTGGCTTTGCCGTTAGTGGAACCATTCACTGAATTACATCCCAAGTGGAATCATAGAATCATTAAGGTTGGAAGAGACCTTCAAGATCATCTGGGAAAGTTAATGACACTTTTCTGTCTTCCCACTATAAAGGCCACATGAATCCTACTGGTCTAGTCTGCAGCACTTCCAGTCCTGGAAAATACGGAGGGCTCTTTGAGCTGCCGCAGGACTCATTACACTGTCCAAATATCCACTTTAAGGAATGCTCAGTTGCCACTTTTTAATCGGTTTTGTGCTTCACTTAAAATAATTTTCACGAAAGGTCTGTTCCTAGTGTTGGATGCAGAGCAGACTCAGCTGTACAGGTAGGTAAAGAGAGCAACTGCCAAGCATTATATGATGCTAAGGAGTCAGAACGGCCAGTTCTTAGAAGTGAGGCATTTATTACTCTATCTTGTCTGCCTCCTAATACAGTTGTGTTATTTCCTGTCCTGTTAGAAAGTCAAGGGAAGTGCAGCAACTATTACTCTTCCTTAGGCAGTAGAAGAAAATGATACTGAAGCATTGTGAGAGAACAATTGCGAAATTCCTCTTTCTCTGTTTTTGTCACATGAGAACAATACCAGCCATGCAGCTGGTCGGAGTCATCTGGCAGAGCTCAGAGTGACTCATCGTGTCTGGAAGAGTCGAGTGCATGCTGTTCTCCAAAGAAGAGCACTCTGTAACCACAGCAAGGGAGAACAGAGCTCACTGGTTGCATGTGTAGGAGAGAACAGACAAAACTGGCCACTTTTCCCACATAATAAGCTCACACTTTTGGGGTCCAGGGACAATGTTTCAGGTCGTGTTCCCTCAGAGTGTTTAAGGGAACATTAGCAGAGGGTAGGCCAGGCTGTTTGACAACAGCAGTAAAAGAAAGGACTGCCCATGCCTTTGACAATCCAGCACATGGAATAAATCTCAGAGCATTTTAACATGGATGATTAGTTTGTGGTGATTAGAAGTGATGTGCTGCCACATTCTGGAGATGGTTTGTCTCAAAGGCAGCTTTGGCTTCCAGGAAGTGGGTAAACAAGGGGGCACAGAAAAAAAAAAAAAAAAAAAAAGTCTGTTGTTTTGTTCAAATGCTCTGAAAGCTACAGAAGTGAGTTATATTGATAGAATCCTACTATTTCTTTTTCAGAGTCTTTCTCCCTATAGGGATTGCTGGCAGTAGTGCTACCATCACTAAAACTCAGAGAATGCTGTCCTGAGCTGATTTGGGTCAAAGGAGAAGTCTCAGATCTTAGACTTCTTTCTTGCCTTACTGTTTATATGGTAGTGTGAGAATACTGTTCAGGATCAGTTCATGATGCCAGATTTCTACTTTAACGTTGTAATATTATGCAGTTTCACTACAGGGCATGCTCAGCATGGTTTGTCTAGAACCTGATCTATTTTCTACAGGTAAACACAAAAAAGTTAAGCTTTGCAGTAAAAGAAAGGAGAAAAGGATCAAGTACACAAAACATCTAGATTTGAATCAGTAATATTCTAACTGGTCTTAGGCATAAAATAATTATTAGAAATAATATACATATGATAAATTATGTTTGATCTCTTTAGTAAATCCATTGTTTGCAGTGATACCAAGTTATTGACATCTTTGCATAGGCTAGTTTAGACTATTTACAGTATATTAATTCTCCCTAAAATTTTCTCTGTTTCAGTGTTACATTTATTTTGCACACATTTCTCTATAAGACATTTTAGACTGCATCAGCTGATAGTCTCAATAGATTTTACATACAAATGTTTCTCTGCTTCTTGGAGAGATCTGACAGAATATGCCTTATGTTCTCACTTCAGGAGGTCTGGATCTTTCAACCAAATTTAATAGCTATTTATGCCTTTGGAAGATCTTATCTAATGTACTATTGGTTCAGGGTCATTCACAGCCTCACATTATATTGAAACACGGACAGAGTGTGTAATTTGTTAATGTCATGAAGGATGAAGTTGGTTAGAAAGGGAAGTGTACACGATTTATAATAACACAAGTGTTTCCTTGCTAATCCCTTGGCAGGTTCATTATCTGTAGAGCCCCAGGCAATAGTTGGCCTATCGTGAGAGTGAAATTTAACCCACAGCATGAAATTAATCCTCAAAGACTTTTGTCTACTCTTTCTAGAAATAATAAATTCAAAGTGATTTTATAATTCTCTCTCTAACTTTATGTGGAAGTGTTAAATTGGTATCTAAACTCTATGGCACATGTCAACCTATTGATTTATGTTTAGTTAAGTAACATGTAAGTGTATACCAAGAAGAATAAGGAATTTGAAGATGTGAATTAGTGGTACATTCATTGCTTCTTCTTATAAGCCTTTATCCTTTCTATTTCTTGTAATTGCAGGGAAGACAAAGAGTGTATATATGTGGATGCATGTATGTATAAAGTCATTCAAAGGCTCATATCTGGACTTCCTAGAGCTTCTGATTTTATATTTGAAACAACTTGGTGGATTTTTTTTTACACAATGACTTTTTTTAAAGCTACTTGTTTCCACTCTAATTAGGGCTTGTTACTGCCAGTAAGAATAGATTTTTGGTAGAATTTTGGAATGTGCTTCTTGAGCTAGCTGTGTAAATACTGGTAGGTAGCTGGTTTGTTGTTTGCATTTTCTTAGAAAGAGGTTTATTTTTATTATATATGCAAAGAGGTTCTCTGTACTAAAGAGAGAACAGGTGAATTTGTTACTGATATATTCTGACTCTCCTCTGCATTTTTCAGGATGTTATTCCTCACTTATAGCACAACCTAGTCTATAACATTAGATGAGCAGTTCTAGATACTCTTGTGTTTATCTAGATACTATCTAGATACAGGGTTAGGATTTTTTTTCCCCACTTTTTAGACAGTATTGATTCAGTAAATATTTACTGCCACTTTGTACTTTGATGTTCATCTTTCAGTGAAATTTTCCACTTCTGGAAGCAGCAAGTCATATTTAATAGATGTTTGTGATTGGCCGTATCTTTTATGTTGAAGAAATTTCTTCAAGATACTCATTGAAACTCCACACAGTCATAGCAACTGGGACAGAGACAGAATGACAAAAAATGAAGCAGCTAAAGTGCTTCTTAGCACACAGTCCTGACCTGGGCAGGAAGTTTACCGGCTACTTAGAGGCCATTATATGAGCAGATCTGGAAACACATTAGGTTTCTGATCATTCCTCTCATTCTTCAAACATAATTTGTAACAGTGGTGCAGACATTAAACTATTCTCACTTCACATATTCTTTCAAAGAAAATTAGTTTTTCAAGTCATACCATATTTCCTCTGCATATTTTAGGAAAGTTATGCTTGTGCACATGTATACTCTAGTGGTGGGGAGGGAAACAGCAGTTGCTGAAGTATGTTAAAGGCAACGGAGAGCAAAGGGGGTGTCTTTGATCCTAAAAAAGACTTTAAGATATGTTAAAGATGCCACTTGATATTAAGAGATGAGATGTGGCATAGATGTAGCAAACCTCTGCAAACTACATACGTTATTGTTATATTCGTTGCTCAGTATAGAAGTTCCTGCAAAAGTTTCTCATATAAAGTTAAAGCATAGGTTTCTGATGTATTTTCTAAACTGCTTTTATTGTTAATGGAAGCTGAAGGATTTAAGCATTGCAATTTGATACAGTACAGTACTGTAAATCAATACCATATAGTAATTCAGATATCATTTATGTCTACATTATGACTATCCATTCAACAAACTGTAGACATAGAAGGGAAAATTACAGAACTGCAGTGCTTGCTTATAGGTGTTAGAGATGACATGGAAGGAGCAGAGACAATGATACATTGCTCATATTTTGAACAATGACTGCCTGAACGTTTTCCATCTGCTCAATATATATAGTGTTTCTTGGACCACACTCTTCTCCCTTCTACCTACTTTCATAATTTTTCTCACTCTATACATCCATCAGTCATTCCTCAGCAATTGACTTTCCCTGTTTGCCCTTTTCGCAGCCCACAGTCTCATAGTGAAAACTTCCTGCAACAAAAACAGCAGTGTTTGTTTATTATGAAACTGTGGTTTCTCCTGCCAGTTCCAATGACAAGTTGGCATCTTGTGACCTCTAATAAATGGGGGTAAATGGTATGTCTATTAGCTGGTAGGCAGGATGGCTATTTGCATTTTCAAGAGGTCTTGAAACATAAAAAGGCTAAAAATTCTCCTGTGCATGTAATGAAACTGGAGATTCCCTTCTGCAGACCTCTAAAATCAGGTTTATTCTTGGAGGGGTTCAGGCCATAAGTGGGACAAGCTGTAGATTTAACAAGTACAGTACCATAGTACTCTGCAATGTTTAAGTAGATTAAGTCCTTCCCATGCCTTAGCCTGGGCACCTTTCAGGATGCATAGCAGAGAAAGTTGGAACCTGGCTATCCTTGGACTTCTGTTTATGTGCACAGACTGTATTGCACCAAAGTAAAGACCCACAACAGAGAAGGTGAAAGTACTGCCAGTGTAGTGCACACACTATCTGGCTAGGTCTTTGGAAGAAGCATAGCATAACTTTTGTTCTAAGTAGCTGCTTCCCCATTAGCTAGCATGTGTGTTAAGAAAAAGGAGGAAAGTGGCATGACCAATATGTTGTACGGTTAGGTTTTTATTTATTGCACTCTTACTCAGTTTGGCCTTAAACAGCAAATAGCAATTTATGAACCAACAAAGGCATAACCCTACATGTTGAATATAATTATATACATAGTAATTAACTTTTAGTTATGAAGCACTGAGTTTTCAGTCATATTTCAACAAGCCAATTTTATTTATCAGTAGGCATTCAATAATTCAATAAATCAATTTGCTTTATCTCTAAGGCCATGTAGTACTACAGACTTGACTAAGTGCGAGTATGGAAGATGTACCAAATGTAACAAGGAAACAAAGCAGTAGTCCCTTGGAAATACTGCATGACAGCATCAGAACTGCCTTCCGTCATGTCTGTTTTTCAGTCCTAGGGCTCAGTAGCTGAGACAGATCAGCCATGTTAGTGTAGCCTGCCTTCCTGCCTGCCTGACTGCCTGGAGAACATAAGCAAAATTCACTTCTGTGAATGTACAAAGTGAGAGGAGGAATTTTGCTAGTTTCCAACTGATGGTTAACAAAACATTTTGTTTTCTGAGATCATTATAAGAGAACCTTCACATACTTCTTTGATTTGAAGATTTTCATGAAATCATTTAACTTTTTTTTTGAACAATACATAAAAGGCACAAGACTGCAAGCAAGCGGTAAAATCTGTTGAGAAGTTTATCCTCCAGACTACTGCACTGCCTGCTTCCCACAAATGCTTTTCTGCAATCCTCTCTTTCTTTCAAAAGTTGCCCTGCTTTGTACCTTTAAAATTATCAGCACTTGGAAAAGTCTTGTTAAATCTGAAAGAAGTCCTGTTTTTCTTTAGACTTAACAATGTTTCAGATACTGATTAAAAAGGGAATTCTCCCTTTATTCCTGAGGTCAGTAAGAAATATTATGGAAAATTGCGTTAACTCTTGCAAATCCCTCTACAACTATAAAAGTACAAATGAGATCGTCCCTGCTGTTTCAGTCAGGCCTATGAACCTCAGAGCAATAGGATATTTATAAGAAAATTCCAGACATAGCAGTGGTGCCGTGATCCATATGACCCAAAGTTTCCAGTCTTTGTCTATCCTCCTGTCTTTAAGGAAAAACAGAGGGGCATAAAATGAAAACTTGGAAGATCACAAATCATTGTTATGACTCGTTATAATGAATGATTTGTGCATTACTTTATGGAGTAGTTAGGTAGGTTTGGGGGGAATAAAGAAACCCTCCTTTTTAACTTTCACCACTTTAGGCCCATTTTCAAGCAACTGTCTTTCCTAAAATAACGCTGCTCTTTTTTTCCACACTATCCTGGATAACCAGTGAGTTTTTTCAGCGGGGAGAGTGTGTTGTGATGTAAAGGTTCAGCTTTGTGCTGCCGTTGTCAAGAGCCTGTTAGTGTTTCCATTACAGCACTAATTCTTATTTTCTGGTGTTTATAACCAGGCCATAAAATAGTTGAAGTCAAATTTTGGTAGTTTTCAAAATGTATTTACAAATAAGAAAAATAATCTCATTGGGAGGGGCTTGTTAGGTCTGCAGAAAAATAAATAAATAAATAAATAAATATCCTGACAGCTTTGCAGCAACGGTGACTCACAGTTTTGGACATTCAAAATGAGTCTTCTGACCACAGCATACAACCTGTATTCAAGATTCTTCTGAGTTTTGCTTAACATTATTTCTGTTGTTACCTACTAAAAGTAGAAGTGTTACTCGAAAAATAAAAATAAAGTACTGAAGTCTGTAGGAACTGCTGTTGCTGCTCCTATGAAGTAGCATTTACTACACTGCATTTGGGAGAACTCCCCTCTTTATCTTCAAACTGTGAGTAAATAGGGTGTATCCTCAAGCATCAAAGTTTTCTCTTCCCTTCCTGGGATATATTTTAATTTGTTAGAAAAACTTGCTGGAAGTGTGGATACATATCTGTTGACTATAAAAGATGCTGGAGAGCTACCATGTCAACACACAGCAAACTTTCCTTAAAGTTATGGGATCATGTTTTTATTTTTCTTTTTACAAAGGGGGAAGTGTACCATTTCAGATAAACTGTATTACAGAAAGCAAGAGTGTTCTGATATTTTACTAGTTTTAAAGTCACCTCAGCAGAGCGAGTCATAGCTCTTCAGAGGAAATTTCATCCTTAACTTGCCTTGTTATGCCCTACTGTATGTTAAGAATTGCTGAGGTCGCTAAGCACTGCCTGATAATGAATTCCATATAAGCTGCAATATTGGAGCACAGCTGGGTGGGTAAGAATTGAGTTTCAGTCTTTAACTCAGAATTTCCTTATTTTACTGGTTTTATTTCAAAATGTAGTGCTTTTTTAAGAGTGTAGGTTTTCTGTCTCTTAGCTATGCAAATTAATAGAAAAAAGGTAATTTTAACATGGAATCAACATATGCTTGGAAGGTATTGACCATGGGTATTGCCCATGTTACTTATATTTGCCATCAGCCTTTTTAATAGTCTGTCTTGTGATAACAAAAGTCATATAAGTTAAAGTATTCAAATGCAGAGTATTTAGCTGTACTTTTCAGTGGAGTAAGGCAGGTTATACCCTTCCCAGTATTTTAAATATCTCGGCCACAATATCTTAATCAAATTTTAAATGTTTTCCAGCGCAGGCATGGGAGGTTGGGTGGACACTCAAAACTAACACTTCTTTCAGCAACTCACAATTTGATTTTGGCTATTTTCCACTGAAAATGAGTTTGGATTTCTTTAGTTGACCATTTCTTTCCTTTGGGAAAAAAGATATTTTCGGTTATCTTTACTACTTTGACCATAGGGAAAAAGTGTAATGTATATTTTGTTGTGTTTTGCAAATTTTTTGGTGCTAAATCTTTTTAATACCAAAAAAAGAAAAGTCAGAATACACTAAGCTGTGTTGGGATTCCTCTCATCAAAGATCTTAAAATGCTAATGAGCCCTGAAATGAATTGAACAACTCTTCAAAAAGACCTCCCCTCAAATCTTCTCATCTGAAAACCGCAACAATTTTCCTGCCTACTCAGAAAGAAAAGTTCTTGTGATTACCAGAGGGGAAACTGAAATCAAAGCTTTGTTAAAAAAAAAAAAAAAAGTAGAAATTCTTGGCCCTGTCTATAGGAATTGTTGAAGAAAAAAGTGTCTTTTTCCTGTGGGATATAAATTTTCCTATTTCAATATTTAAACTGGAAGCATTTTGAATAATGATTACTATTTGTATTTAAGTTATTGGTTAGTAATAACCAATAGTAATTATTCATTTGAAGCCTTCCTATGGCTTATCAGATATATTTTATTTTACAAAACTGCATGAAGATTTGCCTTTGTATCTTTTTGAAGTAATAGAGAATAACCTTACTTTTTATAAGCAGCAAAATCGTTCATCTTATTTGGTATCATTGATATAATAACAAATTTAACCGATAGATGAATTTTTCATATTCACATTTAAATTTTTTGAAGGCTCTAATTTGCACAGGCCCAATAATGGATTCATTGATGGTAATGGCACAAGGCATGAGAATGGCTCTATTGGATTTGACTAATCCAACAGAGAGAGGTCAAGAGAGGATATACATTTTTGTAATAGCGTTTCAACTAAGATAAGGAACTGGACATTTTTTAATCAGACACATGTTATAAACAGAAATCAGCCAAACCACATTCTCATTTTTCCCTGAATTGGGACTGGATGCTGGAGCCTTTATGTAATATAATCTAATATCTGACTTCTTGTGAAATCTCTTCTAGTCATTAATTTGTATTCCTCATCACTTTGTCTGTTGTTTTTCTATAAGCAGTTTTGAAGAAAAACATACAAGACTATCCAAAACTAATGAAAGCCAGACTTCTGTTGATGTATTAGGCCATCAGTAACTACCCATATGTAAAATCTTAAAAAATAACTTCATCATCTCTGACAATGAAAAATTATTCCTCATGCTGTCATTTTCAATGTTCGTCCTGTTTAGATAAGGGGCAAAAACATCCATAGATTTTGGGATGGTTGTTTTTATTTAGGAAATAGAGATTACAAGAGTTTTCAGAAATAAACCATCACTCTTAAAAACAAAATACTGTTTTTGCTGTTTCTAGTTTCTGCAGATTCACTAATAGCTAAGCATTTTATACACAAGATAATGTAGACAAAAAGCACAGGCAGTGTTTAAATTTACCTACTCCTTTTACAGTTGTCACTTCCTAGCCAATCTTACTTTCGTAAGATCATAAGATCACATCTAAGATATTGTGTAATCCTTCAGATATAGGTATCTGTCTAAGGTCATCACTGTTGTCATAGAAGTCGTATCCAGGCAGCCAAAATAGTTTTGAGGACAAAATTATACATTCATTTGTATATCCTCAGCACTGGAGAGCTGTCCCTGCTCCAGCAGAAATTCCAGATAGGCTTTTCAGACAGAACATAAGAGTAACTTCTAAAGGATAATAACAGTGTGTGCTGTTTCCAGGTCCATAACTGTGAAGAAAGGCTGGTACTTGTAGGGACCTTGTAGAAGCTGAAAGCCCACAGTTGTATCTGGCACCCAGAAACACAGAGCTTGGAAGCTGGAAGTTAAAGCTTGGTATGCATGTGCCATAGGCAGAGAGGACACCTGCTCTGAGTCCCTTTCTATAGGTTCACCTCACTAAGAAACATGCCAGGATGTCAGAATAGAATGTAAGAATAAGATAGCAAAGTTTTCTTTGAATATATAATATACTGCATTCAGAAATAAACTGGTTCTGAAGGCTTCATCCTCCAGTGCCAAGGCACATATCATGTTTGCACTTCCAGTGCCAAGCTTAGGTGAACAATACAAGGGTTTTCTGTTCCCTGGTCAGCACGGAGCACTGACAGTGCTCTCAATATTTTAATCCATCAAATAAAAGCAAATTTGCACAACATAACTAGAAATAGCATATGGTTTGCACAATCATAGCTATCAGTTTGCATGATATTTCTCTGACCAGCTTTTAAGATTGTCCTTCATTTAATCTTTCATTCCTGTGGAATAAGGGAATGGTAGTTTTCAGCAAATTACTTTTTGTTGTTGTTTTGAACTTTCCTCCACATACACGCATGCATCGATGGAATTAGATTATTAAAAGTATTTATGGTTTGAACTTAGTTTCTGCCGTGTTTGTTTCTCAGGAAGACATTAAATTATTTGTATTTGACTGCTATAACTAGTTATTTTTACTGTTCTTTAAGAAAATTTACCAGAGGAGATTTTCATGAAACAGTTACATAGGTTCTGTAACTGCCGTACGTGCTTCTTGCCAAGTTTGTTTTTGCTAAATGCTCTTGTCTAAAGCTATACGTAAAGGATTTTTTTTATTTATTTATTTTTCTGCCATTGTAGCTGCTTTATGTTTTGTCCCCTGTGGATAATGGAAAAGTTAATAGTTCTTCATTAGTAACTGACAAAATACAGCTTTTATTTCTAAAATGCATTATTACACATTATTACACTCCAGGAATATATGTAGTGCCACTTTATTTTTCCCACTGATATTTTTGGTGGAACTATGTGCTTCTTAGCTAGAACACTAAAGTATAAGATGGAGGAAAGTCATCCTTAAAAATAATAGGAAATACAGGAAAGATGATTCTATTTTCTGATCAGTATACTTTTGTCTGTTCTAGGAGTAAGTCTCATATTCAGAGAACTGGCTGATAATATCAGTGAACCACCTAAATCATTTTGCTGTGTTTAGGCCTTTGCTGTTTCTCTATTCAGTGATGTAGTTCATTCAGGGAAAATATTTTCAAAATTGTACATGCTGGAAGTGAGCCCACACATGGGAAGTTCTTATCATTCATGCTGAAAGCAAAATAGAGTGATGGAGATGATGCTTCTCTATTGGCAGCAGTTTGCAGTTGTAAAACACAGGAATAATCTGAGGAATAGAAACTATAATCCATATCTCTTCACTATCAAGTCAGCGAATAATCACATCTTTCTTCTGGTGCTTTGTCAGGAAGCTGGGGGGACTTCTTTTTGTTTCATGGATGCTGTCTTCAACACAAGTAGTTTTACCAGAATAGGTTCCTAATCAAACAGAATGGAGGAGATCCAAGGTTGTAAACCGATGAGAATTTGGACCAATTGCTTTATGAGAGCTTTGATAAATTGCTTTTAGTTAACTTAAAGGGAGGTGGCAACTGATGACGATATTACTGGATTCAAATTTTGATCAGAATAGGCAATCTGTTCCATCTAAGTTGTGCTCTAAATTGGTATACCCTTTGTTTATCTAGCTCTAACTTTTACTGTGAATGTATTCTTTCAGATGTAGGTAGGAGTTACTGTCTTACTCATACACTGGCAATGTTTCCTCTTTTTGCCCTACCTGGATTTCACAGCAGTTGCTGAGAATTTTTTATAACAGACAAAGTGAAAATTGCTTGTTAACCAATCACATATGAAGAGGATAGAAGAATAGATCGGGATTGCAATAAGACACAGGTCAGGTGTGGAATGGATGAATTTATGAGTTGCAATATTTGCTAAATAATTCAGTAAATGTGAAAATTCATCAATTTGTGTTTGGTAATTTTTTATATGAACTTCATACCTGATAGTAGACATTCAGACTCACATAAAAGTCATCTCTGCAAAGAATTTTGAGTTTTCAGGGTACCTTTACAATTATTTTCATTGTTACTATTATTTTCTTTTTTCTGCCAAAAACAAAAAAAAGTTCCTTCAAAAGTCATAGTGGTAAACAAAATAAATAACATCATGAATTCCAACAAAGTGAATAAAATTTCCATTTAGATGAATTTTGAAATCAATTTTGTAATACTTCTCTAGCAATGATTCTGATTTATTACTTGTAAAATAAACACGAACTGTATGAAAGCAGATGATAAATTCTGTAGTTAGATGGAAGCAAATCTATATCTGCTAAACACAATGACAGGAATAAGTTCTGTTCTTTGCCTGTTCTCTATGTTACAACTTTATAATATTATTATGTTTTTGCAGTTAAATAATCATCATAGCAATACTATAATACTTAAAATATGACCCTTATACTACATAATTTATATCTTTGTCTTTAAATAATTAAATTTTTTGTTTTGAAATTTTACGTTCAGTTCTTCAACAACTCATATGATTTACTGTTAAAATAAGTGACAGAATTATACTCTCAATTTAGTTATTATCCTGTAAGAAACATAAGCAACTCAAAGAACTTGAGCCAAAAAAATAAAATATATTATCAAGGTCTGCTTTGCAGTGCAAAGTTTTGCATGAAATCTGAGCATCAGTAGATAGCCTTAACCACTAGTAGCACCTGAATAAATGTTTAAGTTAGCAAATTGAAATCTTTTTAAATTATAAAGCAGTTATTTTTTATTATAGACATGAACTGTTAGATGATGTATATTGATATAAAGCTTCAGGCTGTACATTCTTGATCAAGTTATGCTAGTAGGACTAACTACAGAGGTGTGTCTGGAATCATGGGAATTATTGGAAGTTTAGGAAGACTATAAATGTTTTCAGCTTTCAGAAGTCTGTATATTTGTTTAAAAGTTGTTTTAAGTTTAACATTGCACAGATAATTTAATTTGTTTTGTTGTTATGCCACATAACTCTCCTCTCTTCTTTATATCGTATGAACAGCTCAGTAACAGAGATTATTTGCTTTGGTCCCAATCATGGGGGGAATGTTAGGAGCTTTATTCAAAATAGAGTAGAACATATGATAAAATCCTAACAAGATGTGAGGAGAAGGAAAAAACATCTAAGACTGCCACTTATCGGAAGCACTGTGACATGGTGTAAAGTCTGGTTCTCTGAGTCAATGTTTTTCTTTCCCTCTGAGCTTTGTGGTTGAGGAACTAGTCAGCAGTACTGTACAAATGCACCGAGAAATTCTGGAATTTATGAATGAGGGTATGGGCTTTGTAATCCCAGTGGTGAGTCTGGTCCACATCACAGAATTTGGTGAGCCTGCTGCACATCACATTGTGGTTGTTCTACATAGCTGTGATTTAGCTGCTCACTACCTACTTGAACATAGATATGAAAATAGTGGTTTCTTCCTTTTAGATTTTAGGGTAACTAAAAGAATTTCAGCATGAATTTGACATCTTTATTCAACCCAGAGCATTAAATAAAAGGGGGAGGACTGCTAGGTAACATTGCAATGAACAGAGTGTAAACACTACATTGGTATATACTGTAGTGGCAAAATCCACAGGACACTTTTGATGAGATCTTCAGCAAGCATGAACAAAAAAATTAGCAAATGAGAGAGGGAGAGAAAAAATATATATTATATAAACATATATATATATATCAGAAAGCACACACACCTCCATGTACTCCTATAGAAATAGTGTTAGAAAAGACTTTAAAGGATTTCTGCAACAGGGTGTTTTTGCAGGAAATCTTCCTGTATAATGAGGATTTTGTAAAACTCAGCATAAAATACTGGCCATTATAAAACCCCAAAGAACTTTAAGTTAGGCATTGTAAATAGATATGTACCTTTGTGTACAGCAGAGTACACAAAGTGTACAGCAGAGTATAGCAGAGTTGTTGTTTCAAAATATGAAGTATCACTTGTTAAAGGGTAAGTTGCTCAGAGTACTGATGAAAGGAGTCAAGCATCTGCATTGTGGGATTTCAGGCTCAGCATGTTGAGAGTTATTGATCAAGCACTGTAATAGCCATAAAATGCTCTCTCTTGTGATGTACAAAATAATTTGGGTTTATTCATTTCACAAGTGGTAGTCGTAATGCTGAATAATGTGGATGAGTTAGAATATTTTCTTGGGTTTAGATCATAGTTTTCAATGCAGACATTGCATTTTGAACAGAGCCCAAGACCTCAAATTATTTTACATGATTTCCACTTTTTGAGATCCCAGCCATGTCTCTTTTGGTTTGAACAGGGAAAGACATTGATGTTCTTTTTTAAAATAATATCAGGACATTTTGCTATCAAACAAAGCTACTACAAGGTGGTGTTCAGTCAAAGAAGGCATAAAAGGCCAAGTCTCACGGGATGTTGCTATGGACCCAAAGGGAGATTGCGAGGTCCCCAGTGGCATCAGGAGCTGGAGGTGGGAGCAGTGAGAAAGGGAAGGCAGCAGGCTCCAAGCAGGAGGAGATTACCAGGGCACCAACACATGGCCCAATGGTTCTGCCAGCAGGCCCAAGGTGGGAACACACATCACAGAATTTTGGCCACGCCAGACAGCCAAGAAGCAGAAAAATTAGAAAGAAAGAAAGTTACCTAATGATAATTTTTAGGGCAATCAAGCTCTCAGTAAATGTTTACAGTGTTGGAGCATACAGTGGCCGATCTGCCTCCCTGCCCATTCAACATGTCTCTGATTGCTGACTGCACATGATGCTTTTCAGACATCAAAATAATAAATTAGGTCAGAAGTTAACGCTCTGATTATATTTATAGGTGAGTTTATCTTTTTTTGTTCTAGCAAAGCTAATACCTTGCAAGGCAGGCATCCAGCTCCCAAAAATGCATGAAATTCAGGGGTTTTATAATGCTTTTAGAAGGAAATGGATTGGAAGCAGAGAAAGCCATTACGTATCCCCCAGTTGTGTTCATTCCTCTAAACAATCATTAAAAACAGACCAGGTTGTTTACTGAAGTGAATGCTTTCACTCTTTTGGATTATTACGATTACCAATACAGGCTGCTGCTGCCTCCAGAAAACCAAACATTTTTTCAGCTCTTCCTTGAGCTTCTTATAACAAGTGCTGGTGATCAATTAGCTAGTTCATTAAAAAGTTACACATGATTTTATTGAGGCAAGCAATTCTGAATCAAAGAACCCAATTCGCAGATCTAGGTTGAAACACATAATTGGCATGTATTTTAGGATCACTGTTAAAGCTATAAAAAAGATTTACTAGGGAAGGAATGGATCCAAAAACCCTAAAGGAAGGAATATGTTACTTGTGTGACTCAGTGTTACAAATGGACTCATTTAATACTAGAATCTTATCTACTTTAAAATTTAAAAAAAAAAATGCAACTTTAACTTTTTTTAGCAAGAAGTAGTCCTCGTGTCTTTTCATCTGAAACAATTAAATTGTTTATTGTTTTATTGTCTATTGTCTTTTGCTATGATTTTCATTATTGCTATCAAAGATGTACTTTAGTTAATTATTTAAATTCAGTTGAGAAGTTGACAGACTGTAATTGTAAGTCAAAATTAAGTAACATACCTTCATCGTGTTGTTGAGATGCACAGTGAGACTGTGATTAATGCCTCAGTTCTACCAACAGTTGTGCATGCGTGGATTAGCTGGGAACCTTGCACATGTGCTAGTAGGATAAGCTTGAGGATTTGTAAGGTGAGAGAGAGGGAAGGCACGTTATTCTGAGGATGTTTTGAAACAGTAAAGCTTTGTTCTGAGTTTACAAGTGGGCCAAATCTTGAAACTTGAGAAAAAAGAGTTTGGGTTAAGAAAGCTTTACTTTTGAAATACTTGAGAAAAAGTAATTTGCTGGTGAGTTTTTGAAAGATTTTTTTGTTGTTGTTCTTCTTTAAAAAACATAAAGACTATTTTTGTTTTTGAACTGAGAGGTATAAATAATCAGGTTTTATATATATCAATATTTGATTAGAATCTACTTTATATTATAATGTTGATTGCTTGATTACCTCAATGTAAAAGTTTCTGTAGCTGGTATTTCTGTTGGACTTGTGCAATGGCATTGAGGCATTTTCAACTATTAGCTTTCCCTGGGGTTCTTTTCAGACAAAATGTTATGCATCAGCTCTTATTTGAGTGTAAGCCTATTGAATAGCATTCTCTTCTCTGCCAACTTGGCAGCAAGTTTTCCCGCTAATAAAAGAGGTTACCCCAGATAGAGATCCCAGATGTGCCTGAACTACTTTTATTAGGACTATGGAGGGGCTCAGTGTTTCCTTCTAACTGTTTTCAAAAAAGGTGTGGGCTTGCCTTCATAAGTGCCTAAAGAATTGTATTACATCACTGGATTTTTTTTTTCCTCAAAGTGAATAAAACATTAGATGTTTTAGCACAGAACACAGTTTAGGAAATACTGATGATTATTATGATAAATGCCTTTTGTTCCAGTAGAAATCTTGATTTGTTTCTACTAAATTCTCATGAAAAAGAAAACACTGCTGTTTAACACTGAGTTAAAAATACCGTTATACCTTTGCATATTAATGAGATTCAGTGTAATAATCAAAGTAACAATAGATGCTTCCTAGAAGAGCAGTGGTTAGTACTTGCTGAAAATTCAGATTTTAAGAAGCCATATATGCATATATTTGTTTTGCCCTGTACCTGTGGTGTATGAGTTTCTTGATTATGTCAGTTATTCTTTGAAACTATTTTTTTGCTGTGTAGAATTTGTATTGTACTTAGTGAAAAAGCCAACATTGATTGACTGATAAAGACTTCTCGTAGATTGGATTTGCTAATATCAGTGTTCTTTTTTTTTTTTTTTTCAAAAAAAAGGCTTTCAAAATTTCTCCATGCTATACAAGAAGTAGGATAATCTGACTGGGGTATTGAATAAAATAATATAGTTTGTTAAACTTACTGTTTAACAAATACAGAAATTGTAAATAATAAGATGTTTACAGTCTTAAATCATAATCTTGATTTTCCTTTCAAGGCCTTTCTGTTGAAATCTTTATCACTGTCAGAATATGAATAGAGAAAACAAGGTTTTAATTAAAAGAATTAAAAGAATTCATTGCTTTGTTTTATTGTTCATCTTATTAATAAATTACAAAAAATGAATGATGCTGTAATTTCTGGTCATGTCCCTGGTTGATTTTTATTGTAGTTGCATCAGATATAAAAAGAACAAAACTGCACAGTGGATTAATTTCATAGTGAAATACATGACAGTATTCCGTTTCAGATTTTCAAAAACAGGGTCTGATTCAAAGACTCCCATTAATTTCAATGGGCTTTGGATCAGGCACAGGGTTAACAGCTTATTTTTCAAACAACTAGAAAGAGGTGTAAATGTCAAAGGTGATAGTTATACTGTGAGTTCCATAAACTACAAAAAAAAAGTTACTACTAAAGCTCTATTTTTCCTTAGTTTAACAGCTTCTATGAAAACAGTGTTAATAAGTATATCAGGAACAGTATATAATAATGAATCAGATACATTAAGTAACCTTTAAAACTTCTTTTATATAATAATTGGAAAGTTAAAAGTAACTTAAAATCCCTAACTCCTCATGCTGTGATGTAAATTGTATTTTTTTTTTTTTAGGTTCCAAATTCAAAGAGGGAAAACTGATCCGACCAGTTACAAGAGCCTGGGGGACTCTTTTAGGACTATTTTCCAGAGAGAAGGGTAAGAGTATATGTTTTTAAAATTGTCAATTTTATGTGACCTTTTTTAATCACCTATTTTCCAGACATTAGATCCTCTTTATATTCCACCCTTTATGCAATTGCCAGAATTTGGCAAACATTTAGTCTTACATAACGAGCACAATTTGCAAAGTCCTAACATTACTCACACTCACAATACCAAATTTTGCTATTAGGATATGTTTAAAAAACTGTGATACACAGCTGTGCAGAGATACTTGGGCAAACTCTGCCTCGGTACTGCCAGCGGGATGGCCACATCAGTGCAATTCAGTATCTTGGTTATTTTATCTTGTTTTCTGAATGGTTGTTTTATCTTGTTTTCTGAATGAGCTCAGTCTGAGCCTGAGTTCAGTGGAGTACTTGTTTCCAACCTCTGATGAACTGGCATTCCCAGTTAGCTGTGGTAGGCAACGTTTCCAAGACCTGTGTGAGTAAAATTACACAACTTTTCAATTTGACAGAATGTGGAAAAGGATTTATGGTTCTTAGTCACCTGAACCTTTAGAAGGTTACACCGTTCTGAGCCAGAGCTCTTCTAAGGGACTTGGGCTGTGATCCAGAGAGGCATTTAAATACATGCTTAATTTTATGTTCAGTCCTGTTAAAGCTAGTGAATGTAATGGGACTGATCACATGCTTAAAGTTAAGCCTGTTATCCACAGGAGCTCTTTGGGAGCTAGCCTTTAATCAAGGTAACTCTAATTAGTCAATGCCAGTTTTGAATAGCTGACAGGCTTTCCATAACAACTTTGTAAACGCAACAGCAACCAGTATTTTGTCCATATATTGATCAAAATGGAATTGTGATCATATATAGTGGCATAGATGCCACATATGGAAGCAGCAGAGGTGCAACAGGGATCAGACTTCTTGTGTCCACAAGTTGTACTGGTAAAACATAGGAGAGGCCAGCAGTGAAAATGAACTAGACCAATATTGTTTCTTGTAGCGAGATTTAGCTAAACTACCTTACATAAGTACACAGATATAGAAATAGGTAGTTTGAATTGCTAAAGTAAGGAGAGATGTAGAGATGTTTCACTAAAGTTGCAAAGAGAGGAAGTTGTCACGTTTGCCGTTATCTGCAGTATTTGTCAGTTAGAAACAGAATGTCACATTAAAACAGTCATCAGTAGTAAGCACAAGGGAAAAAGGAGGAGAATATCAGATACAATATAATCTTAAACTTTGGCTAACAATAAACAAAAGTAATCAACTAATCCTAACAAACTTCTCTGAATCCTTGAATCTGTTATTCCCACCTATGCAAATTATCCCATTTCTGAAGTTTGCTGATTATGACACTTTGGGGGAAGCAAGAGAGACGACTGCGAAATCTTTAAGTTAGTGGAAATCTTGAACCTAAATTGAATTATTTTGAATTCAATTCTTGAACCTCTCCTTGGGTGATCACAAAAATATGCAGAATAGAGCACCAAGAAAGGGCTTCATATTTAGATACCAAGCAAATAAAAACAATATATGAAGTGTCCAGATTCAGGTGTGTGAACTGGGAGAAGGGTAAAAGAAATTTTTTCATGCCCCATGTTTATTGCATATTGGCTAGCCCCAAATAAAATCCCCTTCAGCATTTTTATACTGATTTTTAGAGAGATCCAATTCTGTTTATACTGACTATATAAGGGATTTATGCACCTCTCTCCAGCACTCAGAGTTGCCTACTGCCATATGTGACTTTACATTAAGTTTATCACAAAACAAATTCATGAAATAAGGGAACATGTCAGAAAAAGAAATGTTACTAATGGCCTGCACCTGAAAATATTTACATCTGAGAATAGTGCTTATGCTCTTCTGTAGTGACATTTTCAATAGTAGCAACTATGGTGAGCTAAGATGTCCAAGCCCAGTTCAGACAGATATGTCTAATGCCTTAATTTTTTGACCTTGTTCAGGTTATATGAAGAGTAGATTTGTGGGATTGACCTAATAAGTACTTATCATGTTTATTAACATATATGCAAAAGTTTAATTTGCTGCAATCTCTCTTACTGAAGATTGACCAGTATTATGTTACTGCAGCATTATAGTAACAATCTAGTGATTTCGTGACAAACTGCTTCATTGGAAATGGTGGCCAGGATTTCTTTAACCATCCCTCTGATTTTCTCTCTGTTATAAGGACAATTGCAGATAAAATATTTCCACTAATAGAATTCTGTCCTTTTCAAAGAATATGAGGTTTCCTTTGTCTTCACAAAACATTAAAAGTTTCTTAAACAAAAAACACAGGAAAAAATAAAAAACCTCTACAAAAGCTCCCTTCCCCCAGCTCCCAAACTTTGAAGAGTTCTTTAGATGGAAATAAATTTTCTCCACAGGGAATTAAAATCTTCAAAGAAGGATCCATCCCTTGAACTCTTTTCTTGTCTTACAAGAAAACAGGAGCCACAAAACATAAAATTTAAGTGAGACTCACTAAAGGAAGGGTCAGGCTAGCATAGCATTAGAGGTGACATAGCTGTCTATTAAATGGAGTTAGGAATATCCACTTCAGGGCTTTTGCAGACTTGTGCTGAAACCTTCCAGTCACTGCCAATTGCACAGAGACTGCAGCTCTGCAAATCCACTTCTGTGGTGACCAGCCTTTGTTTAGCAGTATTTGTTAGGAACCTTGCATCTGAATTTCTCTGGTTTCACTTATGAGATGCTGCATGTATTGACAGATCTTCGACAGCAGAGGCAAAACCACCAGGAGTGTATCTGTTTATTGAGGAGTGACATCTTTACAGCTAACATAAAAATAATCTGATGTTTACTGGGGAAAATGTTTGGATAGAGGATTACCTGAAACCATTAACAGAGAAAGCTTTTCATTCTTTTTAGGTCCTACAAATAAGGACCTAAAAGGTTCTTAGAGGTCCTAAGGGGTTGATCATGTTTGTTGACCAATGTTTGCATTGTTGCCATTTTCACTGCATTTGTAATCACTCACTTCTTTGATAACAACTTAGGTTTGAATATGAAATGTCAGAATAAACAGTCTAACAACAGTCTAGCTGAATGTATATGTTGCGTTTGTATTAAAGACACATGGCGTTGTCTCATATTAAGAATGGAAATTATGTCCATCTGCACTATCTTAATTTAGAGTTGCATCCACCATTTTAGATAGATGCTGTTATTTTGGGTCTGTAAACAACTTTTTTCATATAAACTTAGATTTTCATGGGCTCATTATTTTAACAATAAATGTTCTGGCTTACAGTTGGCTTTTTTGATAGGCACCCAGTCAAGTGCCTGTTACTTTCTCATTCATTGGTTAGCTTGCCTGAAACAGAAAGGGTAGCAGTGTCCTGGTTTCCACTTTTGAAACTCAACATTTATTAAAGGTACAGTTTAAAGGGCTGTTAGCTTTTCTTAGACCTAGATGGTCCTGGGAAAATACAAAACATAATAGTCATTGATCATTTGAGACCTCATTACTTCTGCTGGGTTATTTGATTATTAATGCTGAATTTGGTTTGGGAAGGAACAATTACCTCCTAATAAAAAAGCCCAATAAGCTTTATAACTATTTCTGTCTTCTTCTCAGCTTTGCCTCATACTCTCATACCACACTCTTATACCTATAAATGCCTGCCTGTATGACCACACACCTTTCTTTTAATAAGCAGCACCCTGACTCATACATTAGTGGGATTAGGCTTTAAAGCTGCACAAAACTTGTCAGCTATGGGTGGAGTAGGTGGGAGAACAGCCAAGGCTAAGCAGGAGCTGGATGAATGCTGAGTTGTCAGCAAATGTGCAGAAGCTGGAGGGTTCCTGGCTTATGTGATAACAGCGATCATTCGTTGATTAAGGAATTTGCTAGCATTCTCCTTTGTCCTGCCTCTATCCCTTGGCTGTCTATCATGGTGACAAGTGCCTGAAAGACTATAGCAGTGCTCTTGAGACCTGGCTCTCCCAGCTAGCTGCAGATGATGTTCTGCTGCTTCTAATTGCCAACAGGTCAGGAAAGGAGACTTGCAGGATTGCCAGCCCTGCAGGCAAGCTTCAGCCTCTGGCACTCACCAGCAGTCATCACCACCCATTCCTGGGGCCCAGCTGGATGTGTGCTCTTCCAGCTGGGCTGAGGAGACTTATCAAAAGGCTGCCAAATAAATGTTATACAAGATACAAATACTTGGCTACCTTGTGCATGAATCCTTCAATGAAATTGCCGACCGGGGAAGTGTGGCATAGTCAGTCATGCCAAAAATCCCTTTTCCCAGCTAGCAGCTATGAAGCAGAGATTCATTTCCACTTACTGGAGGCATAAATTCCTCTGGTATCGAAAGACCAGACTTAGGCTCTGACTTAAGTGCTCTGAGGCAAGCAAAAGTGGTAGATTAAGATGTTATTTCCTCCCACAGCTATCTACCCCACTCTTTGATTTCTTTTTAGCACCAGGAGTGCAGAAGTGAACTTGGACCCATGCTTACTTGCTACCTTCAGGAACCTGGTTTCTTCATATAGACCCGCCTGCACTGGCACTTTCAAAGACCTGTGATCTAGCAAACTGAAAGCACATTTTCCCTGTTGCCCACTACTACAGGAACAGTAACTTCCATGTGAACCCTGAGAAAGGTCTGCTAGCACTGGTACTTCAAAAATACCTATACATAGTTCTGTCTCTTTTCTAGCCCTACAGGTCTGCCCTACAGGTCTACCTACAAACAAATAATACTTGGTACAAGTCTTGCTAAAATCATAGAACCATAGAATCATAGAGTGGCTTGGGTTGGAAGCGACCTCAAAGATCATCTAATTCCAACCCCCCTGCCATAGGCAGGGAAGCCATCAGGTTGCTCAGGGCCTCATCCAACCTGGCCTTGAACACCTCCAAGGATGGGGCATCCACAACCTCTCTGGACAGCCTGTTCCAGTGCCTCACCATCCTTACAGTGAAGAGTTTCCTCCTAACCTCTAATCTAAATCTCCTCTCTTTTAGTTTAAAAACATTCCTCCTCATTCTGTCATTATCTGATTGAGCAAAGAGTTGCTTCCCATCATTTTTACGTCCCCTTCAAGTACTGAAAGGTTGCAATGAGGTTCCTCTGGAGCCTTCTCTTCTTTAGGCTGAACAGACCCAGCTCTCTCAGCCTTTCTACATAGGAGAGGTGCTCCAGCCCTTTGATCATCTTTGTGGCCCTCCTCTGGACCCACTCTAACAGATCAACATCTTTGTTGTGCTGGGTGCCCAAGGCCTGGACACACTACAGTGCCAAAATATCTTTCTGTACCTATCCTGATGAGTCCACGTAGACCATATATAGCAATATATAGTATATCACTAATTTTCCCTCTCTTTATCCCACATGTACAATTATTCTGTGGGTCACATTATGCTGCATCAGCATCTTTGTGACATACTGTTGAAAAAATTATCGCATTCCCATGTGAAATAATATCATCTGAAACTTAAAGTATTATTGAAGCTTTGTAACATCCTATGAGAACTATAACTGAGATTTTGAAGAACGGTGTGTTGACTTAAACTGTGAATCTGTATAAAATCTCTTGGCTTTTGTGGACAAAAATCAAAGTCTTAGAGCTGAATTTTTGAATACCTGAATCCTTGTGCTTGCTTTGCATATCTTTGAAGAAGAAATCTCAAATTTAGGAAATCTAGTATTTGTGCATTTTCAGGGAGAATGAGCCTGAAAAATATAGCTGGGGTAATCATAAGTTCTTTTAGTACATAATTAAAAAATATCAACTGTTGAATCTATACATTTACTTTCAGAAGTGAGGGACTCCATTTGCTTTAACGTTTCTTCCACTGGTTGAGACTTTGATATTACAGCCCCTCTACAGGCAAGCCATGGCATTTCTCAGCCATTGCACTCTCTTCTGAAGAGTTCTTGGTGTGGTTTGGAAGACAGGATTCATGTGGCCTTCTGGGGAATGGGGCTCATGGACCTGTAGTGAAAAGAAAAAAGATGCCTTAGCAGACTTCAGCCTCTTGGTGCCACATGATGAAAATTTCAGAATTTTTCTGGGTGTCCTGGTTCCAGTTAGGACAGAGTTAATTTTCCTCCTAGTAGCTGGTAGGGTGCTATGTTTTGGATTAGGATGAGAAGAGCGCTGATAACATGCTGATGTTTTAATTGTTGCAGAGCAGTGTTTACACCAAGCCAAGGACTTTTCAGCTTCTTGCTCTGTCTGCCAGCGAGCAGGCTGGGGGTGCAGCAGGAGCTGGGAGGGGACAGACCCGGGACAGCTGATCCAAACTGGCCAAAAGGATATTCCATACCATCTGGCGTCACGCTAAACAATATATAGGGGTGGCTGGCCGGGGTGGGGGAGCCAGCTGCTCGGGGATAGGCTGGGCATCGGTCAACGGGTGGTGAGCAATTGCATTGTGCATCACTTGTTTCATACACATTATTATTAATAATACTATTATCATTATTACTATTATTATTATTGTTATTGTTATTTTCCTGTCTTAATAAACCGTCTTTATCTCAACTCACAGGCTTCACTTTCCCGTTTCTCTCCCCCATCCCAGAGAGGGAGGGGGGAGGGTGAGCAAATGGCTGTGTGGTGTTTAGCTGCCAGCCGGGTTAAACCACCACAGTCCTTTAGTAATTAGCAGGAGTTCCTTTTTCATAATCCACTATGTATACATGCAGAGTAATATACCGCATAGCTGTTCTTGATGCCATTTAGTCTAACTTTGCCCCATGCCTTACTCTATATAGGCCTGTGTGTAATATCATACTTACATGGTCTTACTATTTTCAGTTTCGTTTGGTTGTCTATTGTGGTTTCAAGACATAAAATTTAGATGGTGGAACAGTCCTGGTTAAAATTATCAATTATTATTATAAGACTGCTTTTAAGATTAGAGACAAGGAAGGCAGAAAAGTTAACTGACAGATTTTTCCTGATTATTTACTTTAAGATTGTGATTTATATTATGCTTACAAAGGTTTAGATCAAGTATGGCCACAAAGCAGAGATCTTTAGTTATGTGAAGGTGATGTGTATTGTGCTATCTTCATTAAATTAACATTTGCATTTGATATTTAAACTTTGTCTCATGTCCTAGTAAAGACCACAAAAATGTCAGGAAATTCTTATCCCTCATAGTGTTTTAAAATGCACGTACGCATGCATATGCATGCCTATTTGTAAAATATTCATACATTTACTTAGTCTCTTAGTAGACAAAACTTACCCAGTTCATAATCCAGTGAAGTTTTGCCCAGTCCCAAGTGACTCCAGATGCTTTTTGCAACAGTAGTCAGTCATGAGAAAAAAAAAAAAAAAGAAAAAAAAAAAAAGATGAAAACTGCTCTTTTAATCTCTAGGTCTCAAAATGCTCTACAGAAGAAAGAAGTATCATTATCTCATTTATGCAGATGGGGATACTGGGGTTTAAGGTGCCAGGCAGTAGAGTAGGTCTGGACAGGAGCATGAACACAGATGTTTGTCATGGAGCAGACTGATACTGGGTAATTTGTTTGCCCCATAGTAACATGTTAATATCAGAGCTCTGAGGAACATGTGTGTTGGACACAAAATTGCATTCTTTGATTTAAGCTTCTAATTCAGAAGGGGTTTGAAAACTTTTGGCAATCCCTTTTGTGAGGTGGTTTGTCCAAGGTCATACGTGGAGCTAGTGGCAGTTTTAAGCCTGTAGTCAGATATCCTGACTGCAAGACTGGTGCCCTGTTCAATGGACTGCACTCTCTGCAGATAGTCAGCAGCATTTATAGTGATGTTACTGTCATCAGGTTTTCATCATCCTGCTCAGGCAGGAATTCTCTGTTCCTCACTGTAGGTTCCCTACCCCCATCTTCATATGTTAACACTTGAAAACATAAGAAATGGCTCTGGAATGTGAAAAACTTTTATTCCCAGTTTTATGTGTGTAGTTTTCTGAAATACAATGAGGTTGCACTGGTGTAACTATGGGCAGCATTTGGCCAATCACATTTTTATTAGTGATGGACGGACATTTTACTTACAACATTTGATCTGGTATATATGGCAACAGAGTAAACAAGGACACTTTTAGGGAATCACTTCTGAGAATCAGCTGCTTTAAAGATGAAGTGCATGTTCATTTATTTCCCATAGGAACAGAACAGAACACAATAAAATTATATAAATCTTATAAGCACCTTAGACATAAACAGGCCAGACATTAACTGTCATTAGTTGTTACTGTTTGCTATGGCCACTGGAATGGCCAGTTTACACTTGGTAAGTGTCTGGTTTGTATTTTTTAAAGGTTCAGGTTGTATTTATTAAGATTCCGATTTTTTCACCATCAGTTTGTTTTAATCTGAAAGCTATGATTCCTTGGGTGTCTGTGTGTTCTACTAATGCAGCATAAATACAATCCTTTATATTACTATATTTATAACAGTAGTTCCTATGGGTTCAGTTTGGAATTATATGACTGCATTATAAGATTACAGTAGTAAGGGGATACCTACTGAAGGTTATTTACAATCTATCTTTATCTACTCTAGTTAGCAAAATAGCAGCAGACCTTTAATTTTTATTCCTTATGATTTGAACATTCAGGAATATTTATCATTTTACCAACTTAGGTTCCTGCTGCATTCAGACGTATTAGTCATTTTGTTTAAAGAGATCAATGTAATAATTTCGCTTTTTTAAAAAACTCCTGTTAGCCTAGTGTATGGGAAAATATTATACTGTGCTGCATCACTGTACTCTCTGAACATGTTTATGTTCTCTGAGTGTGAAGAACATAACTGCCAAATTTTGTAGACCGGGAAAATGGCCATGAATACCCCCTGCTTCAGCTAAGCAGCTCGTCACGAGGGGCTGCAGTGTTTGACAGCGGTGGCTGGGACGTTCCCAAGCAGAGGCTTGTCCCCAGGGACTCGGCAGGGGCAATTTCGCCCTGCATGGGGCCGTACTGTGGGGCTGCAGACAAGCCCCGAGCCCACGGCACTCAGAGAGGTGGGCTCCGGGCGGAAAGTGGGCAGCCGAGATGCTGAGCAGAGAGCCATCTAGGGCTGGAAAGCAGGGAGGTGCTCAAACACCCCACGCTGTGAGTGTTGCCCATCTGCAGGGCTTTGTTGGCTTATCCAGGGCTGTAAGAAAATTCTCAGCTAGTGAAAAGCTTTCAGGTCAGGAACCGAAACACAACCAACAGTAGTCGCAGCCGAGGCTGCACATCCTCTGAGCGAAGATTTAATGAATTGCTGTTTTAAGATTAAGAGGCTGAATTCTGTTAAGTCATACATCTGGATCGTGCCGCTTCAGGGGGATCTGTCCCTACACAACTTTCTTGTTCCGAAATGGCGTGTATATGCTGCCATCAGAATCGCCAGGACTTAAACTTGTATTTAAAAGAGCAGAAACAGCTTCTAGCCCTGACAGAGGATCAGTGTTTTCTCAAACCTGAACCCCGTGCAAGGCTGTCATGCTCAGCTGCAAGTAGATAAACGAAACTGAAATCCATGCACTACCCTCTTTCTTATCAAAGGTAATAGCTCTGAAATCTGATTGTGACATTGTCAGTAGTCAGCTGTCAAAATTAACTGTGTGTCTGTTATGTAAATCTAGCCATTAATGGTTAACATTTCATAAACACAATCACAATAGCATATGCACATTCAGATGCAAAATTAATTTCAGTTATGTGTCGAGGTTCTTTTAAAGGCAAATTGTTTATTTCTCCATGATTTGCGATTCTAGTAGCGATTAATTGTTAACCTATTCCTTAAAAGAAAAATTTCACTGTATCAAGGAAAAAAACAGTGACCAGAGAACAGATAAATCACTTTTATATGCTTGGAACAGCTGACTTTACACTTTTATTACATTGTTTGAAAAAGCATCTTTTCATCTGGAAAGAATCAGTTTAAAATGTGATTGTCAACACAACTAAAGCAGCTTTCTGTTTAAAATGGCTGCTTGTGAAGCTTAGAACTATAGTTTTGCCAAGATTTTCTTTACAGACATTAGTTACTAGGACCAAGAGATTTTAGATGGGATGTTCACAGGAAATACCTGGCAGACAGCGTAAAATGCAAAGTAAAGCATTTTTATTTAGGTTGTAGGAAACATGTATGTGAAAATGAGCAGCAGCGTTTCAGGTCAAAAGCCTTCTTTTTAAAATAGAAGTCTGTAAGTTGTAAATTGAAGGAGAAAAAAGAAAAAATCCAGATCAATTTTTTCACGTCTTGACCTAACTAATCAGACAACATTTATTTAGTATGTTTATATTGACTATATTTAATATTTATTTATAATGACACAATTATACTGCTCTCTAATCAGCATGTCTTTACCTCATCTAACTTAATTTTCTTCACTTGTTACATCTGAAAATAAAGCTTTTTCTCTTTTATGCCAATCCTTCTGATTGCTGTAATCCTCAGCTGTTTATTTATATATAATTCTGCTTTATTTGAATCCCTCCAGCATTTAATCTCTAAAAGATGCAGACAAAAATTCTATGCAAAAGTATTGCATTCAGTGATAAAACATTTTCACTCCTGGAATAATTGTGCTTTACACTGTATAAATTTGCTCATAATTTTAACTGTAAATAATGAAGATGTAAGACTATTACCTATTAGAATATGTAGACTTTTTTTTTTCAATATGCATCATTTTCATGTTTTGGGGGCAGTTTAATTATAAGATTTCTATAGCATTTTTATTAACAAATTTGTATTATGCAAATGAAAATATAGGTATCCTCCATTTTTTCCTACTAAAGTACTTTAGCTTCTTTTTAAATGTTGGAAGTTGAGTAGCATTTTGATGAGAAACTTTCCCTGGTAGCCGTCTGTTGAGACGTAGAGCTGCCGATGCAGCAGTAAGTGCTAGGTACACCGATCGTTCCTCTCTAAAACCATCACCAACTGCTCTTCTGTTTGCAATATTCTTTACCCAATTTGAAGGCTTTCTGTGTGCCATGCTTCACATTCTGAAAGAAATTTAGTAAACTAGTTGCTGAGAATATCTATGCTTGACAATGGAGGAGGAACTGTTCATCTAAATCAATGCAAAAACCCCAAACAAAAAGGCAATGTAAATAGCTATGAATATTTGACAGTTATGTGCAGATTTTCCATGGAATGCATCTTAAATAAAACAAGGTAAAATGTGGAATTAGCATTACATATGGAAATATTTTAGAAGAGTATATTTTCTGTATAATGCTAACTCATATTTCAGGGCACATTGCAATTCGTATGACTCTGAAAATCAAACTGTGAAAAATAAATAGTCTGCTGGACTGTCATGCCATTTGCCTCTCTCAAGAAAATAAAATTCTAAATATATACGATGTGGGCTTTTTAGCTTTCACAATCTTTGTTTATGCAATTTTACTCACAGTCAGCTGTTTTTTACCACATAAATAAAATAATAACTTTAATGCAGTGCAAATAATTTTCATTGATTGTGAAAATGCCTAAATCATGAGTACTGTTTGTGTAACATGCTGCATCTTCTTACAGGAGTCCATGCATATAAGCACAGAAATGTACTGTTGCATTCTCTTTCTACCTAGCATGGAAAGTTCCTTTCACAGTAAAGCAGGCTGACACTCCATAGTAAATTTCTGAAGCTTTCATGCAGCATATGGGGCAGTAACTCTAACTGAAAGATCAGCTCCAGTTATGAATACAAGATCAATTCCCATGTGGATAGAAATGCCTTTTTTTTCTTTTTTCTTTTTTCTTTTTTTTTTTACAGTTTGCCTTCACTGTTTGTTTTTGCATATTTTGTCTTTGCCTGAACTTGTGTATCCACTGACTATTAGGCATTGGGTGTCCTAAGTTCATCAAGATTTTTCAGGCGTTCTTTTAATCAGATAAATGGATTTTTCCATAATAAATAGACACTTCTTCATCATAGGAGTTTGGTAGCCAAAACTATCCAATCACTGTTCTCTGTAGTAGTTGAACTCCATGGCAGGAAGAAATACTTCTATGCTCCAGATGCTTCCTAATGTAGGTATGGGCTCAGGTTACTTACTACTAAAACATTTCTTAATAAAAGTTATTTTTTTCATTATTTGAGACCCTAATAAAATAATTTTATATCTTGACTTAACAAAAGTCAAGTTTCAACCAATGTACCTTTTTTATTTCCAAAACTCCATTTTAAATGAAAATAAAAAATCCACTCATTTCTTCAAGTAAAAATAGAAATTCAAATAGTCTTCTGCATAAAATACTTTATCAAAAAATTCCATAGATATTTCAAAATCTTATTTTTACACCATTTTTATTTGGAAATGTTGTCTATCTCTGGTATAAATTACCATTTAGCCTATAGGTAATGTTTATTCTTTTGATTGTTACTGTGATTTAAAAGAGTCAATTTTGTGGTTAAAAGTAAAATATCAACTAATATGCATTTGAGCCTTTGTTTTAAAGTAGTCTTGCATAACATGTCTCTACCTTTGAAAATACAAAAAAAAAAATTGCACAATATTCAGATTTGTATATATTTATTACTTTACAACATATTAAACTATTTCATCTCATTTTTTATCTTTTCTTCATAAATGGGTAATTTAATTAAAAATCCTTTTTAAAAAATATTTTTTGTTTAAAAGTACATAAAAAGCAAACCAAAACCTTCAGATACATTTCAAAAACTTCTGTGGATATTAAATATATTGTTAAGATTTTAAGAAAAATAAAATGTCTCCACCAGCATTTCAACAGCTGATATTAATAATTTGTAAATAATAAATATTTCTCAAGGCTGTAATAATATTTTATACCTCTAGAATTTTAGACCAACAGAACAAGAAAAATGAGTGTTTTTATACAAATAACAGTTTTCATAGGCTTTCTCAGAAAATGTATAGTAGTAATTTTATCTAGTGTTGCATTACAAAAAAGGTAAAGGGGTTTAAGTTATTCACAAGAAGAATTATAATGGTGTAAAAGATGAAAAAAGGACTAGTGAGCAGTTTCACACTGGAAGGGTTAGCAGTCCTTGAAAAATGGTCAGAATCAATTGCAAAAAAGTTGCCCTCAGCATCCTGTTGAAGGGTTTGGGAAAATGCAGTTTTAGAAGTAAGACTTTCTCAGTTACCATGAGGGAATGCCTGGAATTTTGTCTTTCTACCGAAAAGGATTGGTTTTCCATTGATTGTCATCAGTTTGCTAGGTTGTCCTGCTATTTAAGCTATTAAAGACTGGTGTGCTGCTTGGTCTCAGGTGATCCATAAAAAGGAATGAAGCCTTGGGAAGGTAAACCATCACCAGGCTGGCTCGGTGTCTCAGCCTTCCATGACGGAAGCTCTTTGTTGAGAACTGTTGGCAATTGCAGCAGTTTCCAACTGAAGATAAAGAGCCAGCGTTCTCAGATAATGCCCTCGATCACACACCTGATGACAGACTCCTGCATGCAAGTTTTTTCAGGTGCTATGTTTGCTCAGTAATCCTTCAGTGCCAATCTTTTCTAAATGGTGAGCAGGTCCCGTCAGTAATGGACATCAGCCATTGAGCTTGTAATATTTGTCATATATCAGGTTACGGCTTTGTTACTGCAGTGTGATGAATGGATGCTCTTATGCTTAGAGAGAATAAAGAAGTGCTATAAATTTAGCAGTCAGTACTAAATGAGTTGCTACTTTAAGGGCCTGATTCACATCCTTCTGAAAGTATGCTGTTAACTTCATGGTCTTTGTATCAGGCCTTTAATTTTCTTTGTTTTTTAAGAAATGGAACCCAAGGCTGTTATTAAAATAGTTTCCCATTTCTCACTCTATATGGTTTTACACCTAAGTAATAATTTTAATATAAATCTTACTTTATGTCTTAATGTTTATGTCCTACACAAACAGTTTGATTAAACATGGAGCCATACAGACAGTTGATCACAGAACCTGATAGGTCACACATGAAAGAATCAAAACAGAGGTCATTAAAAAATTGGTAACATTTTGAGGTGTTAAAAATTAATACAGTATTTCTTATATCTTTTTTTTTTTTTTCATGATCTTAGTTATTCCTATATCAGACTTTGACAGCTCTGTTTTTATGCTTTACTTACTTGTTGACATTATTCTGGAAGTTATTCTGATTGAAGATAGCGTTAAAAAATTATGAAGCATCTGTCCTTGTCCAAAGTCTGAATTGTGTTTCATGTGAATTTTGTGAGAAGTTCACATAGAGTCCATAGCACTTATAATTCATTAAAATCCTTTCTGGCAACATAAAAATAATGAATTTCCTTTTTATATTCCAGGACATAAATAAAGCTAGTACATGTGAGAAAATAAGACCGGGCATAGCTCAAAGATATGCAAGTTTTAGACTTTGTTTGTTGCTAGCTTTGAATGTATTGAAGTTTAAGCTGTTAATTCTAACCACATCCATAAACGTTCTGTGTAGCTGCTTACCTACCATTTAGTATGTTTTCTGTAGCAACTCCTATTTCAAATGACATAATAGATACTCTGATTCTGGGAGATATGTATCTCATTTATTGTAAGACTGTCATCTTACCATAATATAGACAATTACATAGGCTGCTTAAATGTATATGCATATTTTTAATTGATAAATAATCCCCTGAAGTTCAACCCATAATTACCATAAAAATCCCAGTTTTGTACTCAAGGTAGTGGTAGTATTATAAAAAGATGTACTCCCTCCCATTATTTATATATGCTCTCTGTTTATATTATATGATGTCTTTTGTGCTACCATCATGATCTAAATCAGATACAAAGAAGAAAAGGAACATACAAGCTGCAAAAGAAAAAAAAAAAAGAATAGAAAAGGGAGCAGGCAGGAGAAATACACTGAAATGTCTGTGGTTTTGTGAGTTAACACTGAGAGACCTCCTCTAAGAAATACATTCTTAACAGGTAGCTGACATAGAATCTGGGGAGCTGTGGTTCTTGGAGGAGCAAAAAGAGGAGAGTTTCATACCAGAAGATGACACAAAGATAGGATAGGAAGAATAAAAATTTCTCAAAGTGGTCCTGAAAGAGTACAATGTAAGATTAAGACAATCTGAAAACTGGAATATGTTCTTTTTGGTTTATGTAAGCAATGGGATTTATTTTTCAGTAGAGAAAAAAAGCAAATTTGAATGCAGATTACTCAAAGTGCTCTGGTCCTGGCTCTTACTGCTTAGATTATACAATTCATTTTAAACCATATTTTCCTAAAAAAGAAATCCAGGATCTTTGACTAGTACACGCTGCTGCTGCTTACCTACTCCTTAGAACATTCCTTGATTCCTTCTGTGCTGGGTAGGTCATTTCATTCAAAATGAAGCTCATATTACCTTTCAGAGCATAGCACATAAATTTGCTTCTGTCCTGCTGTGTGATCATTATAGTCTGCAGTGCCGTGGGCTCTGTATAAACACTACACTTTTCCACACTCATTAGTGACCTGCAGAATTACAGATTATTTAGCAAATTCTTCTCCACTACCTTTCTAAAACTTTTCTGTCATGTTGCTCAAACCTGTGTTTAAGACAACATATTAAATTACACAATTTTTAATTTTACAGTTGCCCAAGGTTTTAAGATATCCAGTGTGGAAAGCAGAATTTAGACACCTATAATTCTGTCATACAAGTAGTATACATATAATGTGCTAACAGGTGTCTAACAAGCCTTTCTACATATCATGGAAATTGTTTAAAATTTTAATTCAGGTAAGATTGTTTAGGCAATATTTGAAATGTATGGGCTAGTCATCATCTATTACACAAATTTTCCTAGTATTTTTTTTTTCTAAAAATTGGAACTCTTTTCACTTGTGACAGGTCTTGTTTTTAATCTTAGAAAGAGTTTTCATTGTCATAGTGAATGTTGCAGATAGCAATGATAAAACCTGGGGATGTCCAGTAGCATTCCAGCTAACCTTGGATGTCTACATCTTAAGTGATGCATGACCAAAGCTTCTGCTTCTGTGATTCACCTGAGACCACTTGATAAACACCTGTGAGTAGACAATCTCTCACAGGAAGAAGATAATTATAAAGCATTAAGTAAGTGCATGTGCAACAACAAAAATATCTAAATGATGCTGCTTGTCCATCACCAAAATACAGATGAGCTAAGAATTCTGTTAGCCTTCAGGGTTTGCTGCTGACTTCATATGGGTGCCTGATAATCATTTCATCAGAAAAGAAACTAAATTAAGCACCCGTTTAGCAAATCTTTGAAAGCACCCTTAAAAGTGTAATACAAGATCAGCTTTGTCCTTAGAGCCTTCTATGATGCTTGCTTAGCAGCCAACCAAAGATCATCCTACACAGGGGATACTTAGGTGATAAAGCTGCCCAGAGTGGTGCAGGAAGGAAAGAGTCATGGTCAGAGCGCCACTACACATGTACATATTTCTACAAGTTCAACCATGCCAGACCCCAAGGGGACAAAGGGCAATGTGTTGCAAGCTAGGGTGTGGACAAGGCCCCAGGATTTGGAAAAGGCGAGTAGAAAAGCTACTGGAAAGCTGCCTTGTGAATTGTTTATTAATAAAGCTACTTATAAAACCAGTTCTACACAGATACATTTTACCTAAACCAGGAAATCTGTACCAATAATTATGGTATCGTGAAAACTGATGCACTGTTCCATGAGCAAACAATAAGATCCTATTTTTCCAAATTGTGATTATTTTTTAGTTTAGAAAATCAAAATTAACCCAGGTTAAACTATTGGTTTTGGTCCATACCAGAAAGCTAGGATTTTAAAATGATGAGACAAATAAAAAAGCAATATCCAGAAGAAAAAAAAAAATCACCTAAGCCTAAAACTTACATTGTAAGAAAGTGCACTCTGTTGCCACGTGGAGATACTTGATAGGCTCAATCCATTTCTAAGGATTTGTATGCCATGCCTAAAACAAACCCATATGTAAAGTATGGTTGTGTTTCCTACCTTGTTTTTGAAAAATGATACTCTGAAAGACATTTTCCTTTATGCAGTGGAGATTGCTACTTCTTCTGTACCCAAAGAATCCAGACCCTTAAGTCCTCTTTGCTGTAGTATGATCTACCACCATTTTACAGCCTCTTCTCATAGTCATAGGGGAAGGAGAGTGGTCACACTCATGTTGGTTACACTCATTTCACATTTCTGTTCCAACTTTGTGTACTTCAAGATGTGTTTGTCCAGAGATCATGGCCTGTGACTCTGTGATTGTGCATCTGGATGGAAGAGTCATAGCTTCTAATTGTATTCCTTAAACTCTTCATGACAATGAGTTTATTAAAGAAATCCCTTGCAGGTATGGAAAAGGGGAATTGAACCTGACTTTTTAGTTAAGAGAGGTAACCAGTTCCTCCTGCCATTTTCCCTGCAAAATAGTAGGTGGTTGTCTTCTTGATTGTTAGAGAAGTCAGTGTCTCTTTTTGGGGGAACCATGTGAACCATGTGAATTCATGTGAACCATGAATCATAAATGAAAGAAACTGTTTCCCATGGGGCCATACACACAGCAGTAAAACTTGGGATATTAAAACTTCTGTAGACGCAGTGAGTGACCACTAAGCAAAGTGAATCTGAGTCCTGCAGACCACATGCTGGGAAGCTTATCATTTGCAGCCCCATCTCTGCTCATGAAACACAGTTCTCCTCTGCTTGTTTAAAAAAGCTGTCTGTTAGCTTGAGTCTGTGGAGTTTTATCAGCCTGTTTCTCGTCCAGCATTGCAACACCTCGGGTACCTGGGGTTACAACACCTTTGGTAGTTACAGCATCCTGAAGATACTTCACCCTCACTTCTCTCCCCAGCATCCCCTGGGAAAATGAACACTGTAAAAGCTCAAGTGTGCATGTCTACCCAAAGCTGTAGTGAGCAGGAGCTGTGATCAGAAAGCAGGCAGGATGTCTTGCCACAGACCTTCCACTTTGAGAGGCTATGGCATGTTATGTTATTGTCCCATAATATATTATAGTTATCATTACAATATATATATAATATTGTCCCATTAGTAGTTTCAATGTTGGACTCAGGTTCTCTGTGACTGAATAATGAAGGACTTGAGGTTGATGAACCACAGCACGGGGCATCCAGTCTGTAAGTAGTGAAGTTTGGGATGCTGTGGGGGTGCCCCAGAATAGTGGGACTTGAGAGGGAAGAGTCCTGGAAACCAAGCTAGCAGGTCTGCAGAAGCTGGTGGTGGGGACTGCTGCAGCAAGGGGAGCATTCACAGCCCCTGAAGAGGAATTTCTGTTTTTGCTGGGAAAGAAAACACACTGTAAAAGCAGATCTGCGCTGCAGGGATAGCGCTGACTGTAGAAGTAAAGAACGGTGCCTCTTGCCAGGTTTTTATAGACATCATTGCTGAGGCAGTGCAGCAGCATCTCTGCTTATTTTGCTAGCACGTGCATGCAGTCTGGCATGGTTTTAAAAGGATACAGGGCTTTAGTTCCCCATTATTATCCCTTGGGATGGTGCTGGCTCTTGTGCAGCGTAATGAGCATGGTCCACTACTGTACAACTTGACCTGATTTCATCAGAGTTGCATCTACAGCTGCACCTTTGCTGAGATGCATAGTAGGTGTCTACATAACTTTTAACCTGACATTTTATTGTTCTGAAATAGAGAAAGAGTCATTACCTCAGACTTCATTCAAATTAGGCTGCGGCATATGTTTTGGAGTCTTTTAGGCACCAAGTAGTAAATTGGAATACAGGAAAGTTATTTGAGACAATTTCTGTTTCCTGTTTTTTCATGTTTGACCTGACTTATGGAGAACAATTAAATTTGAAACAGGCATTTATGATAGATCCAATCTAGTTGTAAGTACTTTTTGGAACAGTTTTGTCTTTCTTTTACAGTAACTTGCTGATATTTATATTTGTGTTTTATTATTGGAAAAAGGACTTCAGACATGCCTGATAAGAATGTGATCATTAGTGCTTTGAGTATTCACAGGAAAAAACATTCAATTAATGTGGAAAAAAGAGTATAAGAAACTTTGAACATTTCTTTAATTGATTATTTATGCATTTTCACTAGAAGTTAACCGCAATCTTTTTTCAAAAGATTTTTCTTTTTTGTTCTGAGATTTATTTATTTAGCTGTAGGATTTCCTTAGGCATCTAGATTTTGAACCAGATACTTAGCTTTGACCATGCACTGACAGTGATGACTACATCAGTTACTGAAGGATATCTGAAATTTTAAGTCAAGGTTACTGAAACAGAGAGAGTGCTTTCATGAGTGAGTAAGCTCATTGTTGATTTCAGTGGAAAGGGGAGTTGTATACAAAACACAAATCCTCAGAGGTGATAACAAGTGAGTCCTGAGTATTCACCAGCTTCCCAGCTCACAGTAGAAGTATTTCAGCTAGAATCCAATAAAATATTTATAAATATTTCATTCCATTACTAACTACAATGAAACACTATTTTTATTCATATCTTAATGTATATCTTTGTTTTAAAAATGCAGCCAATATTGTTCTTCATGATCTTGTACAGCAATGTCATGACATTCCCACAGTGACATTCCTCCTACTGGAGGAATGTGTATTTTACTGTAAAGAGATCAACTATTATTGCTTACAGAGTTATGAACTGCACGTTCTTGTGATTAGTCATTCTTAAAACAGGGTGCTCTGAACAGACACTGAAAGGATATCCAATAGATACAGCTTCTCATTTACAGTCCAAACATTCTTTCTGCAATTGCAGAAAAGAAAGATTCCTTTAAAAATTCCCAGTAGTCTAGGAGTGAATCACTGCAAATCTCACAGACTTCTATGACTAGAATAGAAAGAGTCCTGAGGTTACACCTGAAACAGAGTTTTGGGGAGTAACATATTGTATTACTAAATGACTCACTAGGCCAGCTGTGTTTATATATATTGTGCAATTAAAAGTTAGTGATCTTTCTCCTGATAACAATGGAGTATGCTGTACTCTGAATTCACGAGTCACATTAAAAAAAAAAAAAATCCTATCTTTGGCCATTGTCCAAAAATGACAATGGCAAGTACATGAGCAAGTGGTGATTTGTCTTGCTCAGTCTCTGGAAGACTCCTTTTTTTGAGTTCTGTTATTTACAAAGTAATAGCAATGTTGGGCAATAATCAAGCATAGAGAGCTGACGGTATTAATATAGCATTGACGGACTGGAAACCAGATGGTCTGTCAGATAATGAAGTATTATCTGGCAAGAGATTGTTCCTGAAAGCCAACATCCTCACCTATTTAGCACTCTGGAATGTCGACATATCAGTTACCACATTCATGAGGTGGTATGTGTTGTACTTTAGAAGCTATCCCTAGAAGAGGCTTTTTAATTCAAAATTACTGCCTGATGAGAGGGTAAAAGTGCTATTATTATAGCACAGCTGGATGAGAATAATATATAGCAACATGTGAACCATACATTAAAAAATTGAGTTAAAGAGGAAAACATAATAGGCTACATCCTGATTTCTGTCTAACCAAAGCCATAGTTTCATGAGTATTTTAGACCAGCACTGCCACCAGAAGAAATGACCTTATATGCTGTTTGCCCAGAGTTGTATGTTCCCACTTTGTGCCATGTTCTCCTTTGTGCATTTCTGCACCTGTTTTTGGGTCATGGATTGGTTTACTGAGTGGGACAGACTTCTTCCAAAAATGATTTGTATAATCTCTATTGGATATTGTAGCACTGAAAAAGCAAAAAAGGCACACTTTTGGTTGTTTTATGTTATTTAGGTAAATTGTTTTCTAAGTGTTGTAAGTGAATAATGCCAACAATGATGGTAAAATATTCCTCCTCTTAAACAGTAGTTATTTTCAGAATATGTATTACTTATCTTGAAGAATATATTGCAGACTATTTTCTTTCTATCCAATAGTATTATATACCACTTTTTCTCCTTCAGGTGAGCAAAGGACTTCGTAGTCATGATTACAGAAAATGTCTTATGAAAATAAAAGCTGTCTACAATGGACGGGAGTTTGAGAGCTGAGGTCAGCTCATTTTCTATTGAGTAACTGTGAAAGCAGTAACAATGGCACGTTGAATTCAGGCTAAAGTTGTAAACTACAGTCTTACTGATAACAGTCTTACCAATTCTCTGTCATCTTCTCTTTAATAAGCCATTTTGTCATGTTGCTTTTATATATTTTACAGTCCACTTTATGCCAGAATCCCTGCCAGTGACCAGGAAAGTATCTCCAAACACTGGGCCCTGTCCCCACAAGCCTTTCAGCTGCCCCTGACTGTTGTGTTCTCTTCTGTGCCTGCCCAGGTGGCAGCTGCAGCAGGTGGGATTTACCCTATTTGCCTCCAACAGCTCTGGCTATTGAGTTCTGATTTCACCCACATTTGGAATAAACTAGCACTGCCACTGAAGAAGTAATAATCCCTTTCCCAGTTGCTCTGTCCTGTCTGCACACTATGCCGTCTTTTCAGCTGGCAAAAAGTCTGTGTTCCTACGTGATGAGGCAGAGAGGGGGAACCCTTCTGGATTACCACCAGTTTTGTTGTGTGTGTGTTTTTTTGTTTGTTTTGTTTGTTTGTTTGTTTTAATGCCCAGTTGAATATTAGCCCAATCATTTTTCCACTATGGGACTTCATATGGGCTAAAGTACATTTGTGGTATCACCAGGCCCGGTTATCTTGGCAGGGTGAATTTTCTGTCTGCCAAACAGATGACAGAATTCAGAATTTCACTGATGTGAAACTAATACTCTCACATTTGCTGAAATATTATCAGTTAAAGTCTTTTCTTTTTTGTCCTTTTTTTTTTTTTTTTCCTCAAGGTTTGTTTGGGAATGCTTCAAAGACATCGTTATCTCTGGAATCAAATTTGTAATTCAGCCCAGCCCTTAGTATTTCTGAGTCAAGGAGGGAACAATAATTAAGAGCGGGAAGAGTTTCAGTTAAATAAAAACAAAGAAGCCACATAGTTGAAGTTAAAATAAGCATTTACAGTCAGTATTGTGATTCCTTCCTGGTGAACATTTAATAAAATTGGCAAGTGAGTCAATTAACACAAACACTGGTGGGACAGCAAATTAGAACAGGTATTTGTTGTAAATTACACCCAATTACAAGGTCATCATAAAACTAATTGCCTTTTCATGTAGGCAAATACAAAGTCATGGGGTAATCAGAATTCATATTGTATTTGTTATATCAATAATGTAAAGGGCAGTGTCTTGGGAAGCAGTAGTACCAAAAGAATTAGTAGTTAAAGATAATTATATGAACATGAGCTTATAAGACTGTAGTGTAGCAAAAAGGATCACTCAATCTTAAAGACTGCTGTGTGCAACTAAAGAATAGTAAGGAAGTATTGCCTCTGTCCATGACTTTGGTAAGACAGCTGATACAGTACTGAACACTTCAAAGAAAATGTGAAGACACTAAATTAAGTGATACTGAATTGAATCAACACTTCAAGAAAATATAGATATGCTGTAGAAATTTGAGAGCACCAGAAAACAGCCATGGGAGGAAAATGAGCCTTGTGTCATAAAGTTCAAGGGGTTAAGTTTTTCTGGTGGTGAAAGGGAATACTGAGAATTTACTTGATTGTTCTGTATTTTTCACCTATGGAAAAAGTTTTCTGACACCTATGAATTCAAGGTTTTTAGACTCATGCCAGCCACAGTATCAGCTCAGCACAACCAGTACCTGGGATGTTTAGCAATTCGGCCTTCAAATGCAGTTTCCTCTGAATGTAAAAAAACACTGGAACAATCAGCTAGAGGGGTTTTTCTTGGGGACTTTTGCTGGAGGGACATTACCTGAGTCTTTGCAAATATTATTTAATGTAGTTTCCAGATGAAAATGTGTATCATTAAAATGATAGATCCTAAAGGATTCATTCTGAATTTGTCCTTTAGTGTCCTAACTCAAACCCCTTCTTGAATGAAGCTTTGAGAACAGGAAATCTTGCACTGCCCTAAACTTACTATAACATTTGCAGGTTTGCATTATAGTAATGATAGTACTTACATCATGCTTCAGAGCTTCAGCAAGTCACTGTCAGGGATCAAGATGGATTATTTGTTCTTAATGCACAAATGACTAGATGTATGAGAGGGAGGGTTTTTTTCCTTCTTTTTAAGCAAGATTGGATACAGATGAAGATGTGATAGCACAGATTTGTCCTTCGAGGTGAAAAGGAAATCCTTTTGGGGAGTATGGTTTGTTTTTGAAGGGTCAGAGTCTTTTTACTGTTCGCCAGTGAGGAATTTCTGCCTCAGTCTGGGACTATCACAAATTCCTTGTTCTAGGCATCCTCTCTGTCTCTTTCCGTCTGTTCCACCTATCCTGCTGCTCAGATTCTCTACCTTCAAGATCAATGTTGTCTTTAACCTGTATGAGAACAAATATAGCAAAGTGAAATGTCTTGTAATCCCTATTGAAAATCTGTTCAGTCAGCCTGAACAGAATTTCAAGCCATAAATATTCAATGTTACTCATCCATCACAAATTTGACATTTCAGCTTCGTTTGCTCTTGTCCTGTCATCTCCACATATATTTCTTTCTTTTGGAAGAAGATTTCAATTTCAGAAGAAGAATTCCACTGTTCCCAGCCACCTTGCATTTCCTTTTTGAATTCCTCTCTCCACTATTCAGTGATCTGGCATACAGTGTGGTCATACTGATAAGCATATTAGCACAAATGACTGTGAAAGACTGTGGTATAGAAATGGAAACAAGCAGCTGGGGAAAGCTGTGTTGGGAAGGTGTAGGCATTTCTAAAAGAGGGTACGCTGCTGAAGAGAACCTGCCCTATAACAAGTAGTTACTAAATGGAGCTATTAAATGTGTTCCAAATCTTTCTAACCCTGTATCTAGTCATAGATCTCCCTTCCTGTGTTAGGCATCCTTATGCTCTCCCTTTCACACTGCTCTGTCCACATATATGGGTTGCCCAGATTATTGCTCTTTATCATTTTCATTATACGTCCTGGTATACTGCTTTTTTTTTTTTTTCTTTCCCTGTAAAATGACTTAAAGTCTCATCTGAGGCTGAAAAAACTCTGTAGGCTAACTCACTGCAGTCCCAGCCTTATTGCCTTCAATATCTTTGCTATAGTTCTTAAGAATTTAGGGTTTAATTCAGTTTAGAATTTAGACTGAAATATAAATGAGGTCTTACCCGTCCAATGATTCACTTTGCCAGTCTAAGCACATACAACAAGAACTACTTGACTCAGCAAATAACAAATTTAGTTAGTCATCTGGTGGTCAGTGATGTGTTATGCTACTGGAAAGAAAGCTGGTGCTAGGATTTTCTTTTTTCTTTTTCCTTCTGCTTTTTTTTTTTTTCAAAGGAAAGTGTTGGATCAAGTCCAGGCAATTGTAATATATTGATTTAAATGTAACAGGTTGGCAGAAATATTTCAGGGTCTGGGGAGTAAGAGACTATTTCTTCCAAGGCACTCATTCTCACAAGCCTTTCTTTGTAACAAGTAATAGTTTCATACCATCATTTTAAAGCAAGTAAATGAAACTTATTTTATGGTATAATGTCATTAAAAGAATTTTAACACAAAAGTTGATTGCACACAAATGGTGGACGTGATAATGCTACAATTTTTAATCTTTATTTTTACCTTAGAAGATAAAAATCATGATTACTGTATCTAGTCCTTCACTGAGGGAATCTATTGCTAAGTTTTCCTCTTACTCTCTTCAGCTCTTGTAGCCTAAGCTTTATTTGCAGTACACAAAATTTTCAGTGACAGTGGGCCAGTCCATTGAATCAGTCCATCCACTTACAAGAAAATGTTTCCAAATGCTGTGTGTTCTGAAAACATGAAAACTGAGGAACCAGTGTTTTCTTTAATAACTGATGAAAATAAAATGTTAGTGATTAGAATCTGTGTGGTTTTACTCGATTTGGATGTATCCCACAGAAGTTTTTTAAAAAAATTGCCAAAAGATAATCCATTACTGGTGGGTTATTTCCTGGACACTGACATGTGAAAGATCCAAGAACATTCTGCAGCTTCTCACAATTCTGTATGTGTGGAACTGTGTGCAGCTACAGATGTTTCCACTGCCGCAGAATTCGCTAAAATCTGCCAGGGAATTTGGCCCAGATGTGCTATAGAATTACAATGACCCTGGTAATAGTGAAACTTTAAGCAGCAAACACCAGATGTCCAGTAAAATGGTTAAAACCGAGATCCAAAGCATTTTTTTTACCACATCATCACAAACAAGTATGGAGTGAATAAGCTGAAAATCTCAAGTAATACTTCATTATTCGTCATCTCTAAGCTGATTTTATGTGCTTGACTTGTTGTGATGTAGTGCCATTTGAGTATAACGTCTTGTAGGAAGGCTGCGTTCCCAGAGGCTTAAATAATTTTGAAAAATGAATTAATTAGATAGGTATCTACGCTAAACTTAATACAAAGCTGTAGTTTTCTCCTTACCTCCTTTCTCTACTCATTTTACTTGAAAAGTTATTCTGTCTGTGTGTGTGCTGTGCTGGCTTACCTGCAGACAGGATAAATGAGCTGCTGCTAGTGCCAGCTATTGTAGTTCTGCTTTAGCTCAAATGGTAGCAGGCTCGAGCTACAGTACCAGGGCTCTGTGCACTACTACATCCTGAGTCTGTATGTGGAGTGAATGTGCTTTTCCTACAAACTACAGGTATTCATTACATTATGAGGCACTGCTTTATGCTTTGTGGTTTCTGAGGGTTCCACGTGCAGGGCAGACCCCAGAGATGATGGAAAGCATTACATTTCTCTTTCCACTCTCTATTGGTTATTTATGATTTCTTGTATCCTCAAGAGTAAGTTTTTTACACTCATTATCAGAATGTACATTTAGCCATTTTTTTAAGTATCTCTAAACAAAAAAAAAATGTTTCTGTTATAAATCCTGAATCAAAATGTACAATGTTTTTCATGTAAGACTGGTCGTATTTGTTAGTGGTGTGTGTGTATATATACATGTTTGGGGCAATAGACATATGTCAGTATTCATAAGCCAAATTCATTGAAGTGTGTTTGCTTAATCCTTGAACGTAGCAGTAGTCTGCTCTGCTTTGTCTCTGAATAATTTATGGTACCAAACTTTTTTTTTTTTTTTTTTTGGAACTAAGATCATGGGCTTCATAGATAAAAACTGAAGAAAAATAGGGAAATGGAACCACAGTACAAAAAGCTGCAGGGGTCTTGAATACGTAGAGAAGAACTAAGGACTATGTAGTCTTTGAAAGAAAAGAGGTAGTTATGTTTTCTAACTTCACTTAAATCTTCTTTACAAAAGATATAGTATAAATTCTATTAAAATGCAGAGGACTACTTTGACTTCAGTAGGAGTTGAATCAGTGAAGAAGAGTCTATAGCTTTGTTACTGTTACTCACTTTTACCCATGAAAGTGTAGAAATTTGCTTACTAAAGAGTGTTCTTCCCAGGAAGAAAAGCTTATCTTAAACCAACTAGTGCATCATGGCACAAAGAAAGTTAAGTTGAACTGCTTTAAGAAATACTGCTTCTCAGGAATTCATGATTTCTCTTACTTCTTAAGTTATGCAACTATCTAAATAATTTTCAGCTGGTTTCAGGTGATGTCCTTGTGTGAATTTTATAACCCAAGGGAGACCACAAGGCTGTTATCAACACTATTGAGTTTTTATACTGTACTGTCATTTTTACACAGTTTCAGTACAAATCATAAATCTTACGGGCTTCTTTCTTGAACTGCAGGCACATTTTATTAAAGCTCACTGACACTTCCAGGCCTTTCAGCATTATTAATTTACAGCAAAGCACAGCCCATAGAAGGATCTGCTGTGTTGCGTATTGTTATTGGTAGCATCTGATGCCTTTTAACCTGGCATTGCCTCCAGACCCCCAGAGCTCATGACCACTTCAACACCTGCTCCTTCAGCATCACCTGCAGCTACAGCAGCAACCATTGCAGCTTGAGCTCTCTGCTCACCCTTGCCTTGCAAATCTGCTCATAGCAGACTTTATTTTCTTCAGCAGCAGCTTGCCAGGTGCAGGTTTGCAATGAAACTGGTGTTGTGGCTGCTTGTTACCCCAGTCAAAACAAGATAAATGTGTTCTTGTGTCCTGTCTAGTTTTACTGTCTGTAGGGATGGTTTTCACGTTTCTCTCTGTACAGCACCAGGTGATCATTTAGTCATAGCTAGTGAACTGTTGTTTATACTCACTTTGTAATGGTCTCTGATGATGGCGAATGAGGAAGAAGTGTGATTGCAAATTGCAGTTACACTTACAGACTGTGAGATCATGGCAAACCATACTGCTGGCTGCAAAGGTGCAGTGATAATCTCTGGCTAATGTAGCTGACTCCTAAACACTCAGAGCTGATTGCTGAGCAAGCCTAATGGCATGCTTGTGAGCTAGGCAAGAGAAAAAAAAAATAATAAAAAAAAAATTTCTCTTTGTCAAATACAGAGAAAATTAGAGATCTAGAAGAAAAGCAAGTTTGATCAAAATTTACTTTTTTGAGATATATAAAGGTATTATGGTATTACTACTATTTCAAGTTATATAACACAGAAAAGTTATACTAAAAAAATCACACTGTGTGCTGTAAAATAACTTGTGTTGCTTTTACTTGGATTGCTGTGTGAAACATTTTGTTCATTTGTAAAGTGAAATACTCTGCATGCTTTTAAGAGTAATCTGGGAGAGAGGACTGGTTTGTTTTGTTTATTCAATGCCAAAGTGGCAAAATTTCTTTTCTGCAGAAGAGTTCAAGTTGAGAAGGGTGCTGGATCAGAAGAGTATATTGAGAAAAAGAAAACATTTCAAAAGAGATGTTCAAGTTAAACCTGCTGAGGCAGGTATGCTGCTCAAAGAACAACTTGCAAGTTGTTTTTTTTTTGTTTGTTTTGTTTTGTTTTAAATTCAGTAGAAACTGCCACATCACTGAGGCACAGACTCCATTACTTTAAAAAAAAAAAAAGTGTCAAGTTTCTTTACAGATGTCTATGTAGGTGAAGAGACTATTGACAGGTGAGGCATGGCTACAGAAAATAAGAGTATATCACTAAATAATAAATAATAATAATATTAATTAAGACAACAACTTCTACATGGTTCTTCCCTTCACACATTTGTCTTTCATGTAGATCTGGTCTTAGAAGGTGTTTATATCTCTGCACCACAATCTTCTAGCAGGTTTTTCATTGGTAACCACACTGACGCGTAGCACTGGTCTAAAGCCTTGCAAAATCTTTCTATTCTTTCAGCAGTCAGCTTTGGTTGGATTTCTCTGGTAAATCTTTGCTAAGTCTTCTTCATTTCTCAGTCGTTTAAACTTACCTCATCTGTCATTCCCTTTGAGAGACTCAGAGTGAAGGTTAGTTACCTCTCCAGACAAAGTAATAACATGGCATTATGGTGTTTTATCTTAAAAACGGTGTGAGAAGTACGAGAGGAATGTCATCACAGCACAGGAGGTATTGAAAGTGGAATCAGTTTGGACGCATTGCTGCAGATTGCCTGAAAAGGGAGCTTTCATGTTCAGAATGTATTGTGCTAAAAAATGAAAATAGGTTTGTTTCTATTAACTGTCAACTCTGTTTGTTCTTAGATCGGAATAACATTGAGGAAAAGGTATTAATCCGTATGGTATTTTTAGGGCGTTTGCGCATGGTGCATGAACAATAGGAGGTATCCTTTTGGGCATGGTTCCAGCATCCATGACAGTCAGTGTATAATGAAGGCCTTCATGTGACGGAGTTTTCTTAAACAGCATAGCCCAGGCTGAAACAAAGGATCGGGGCTCGGTTTCACACCAGTTGCACCACACCAGCCCTCTGTGATGGCATCCTGGAGGTGGTGGAAATGATCCATGTCACTGGCCCAGTACCTGGCACTAACTGCAGCAACTTTCTGCCTTTTTTGAGGAGCAATTTTCTTACTCCCATGTAATAAAACTCTTTCTAATAACTTTCTTAATGAAAAATTCTGTTACTGATTTCCCTCATAATGATTAACTCCTCCTGAGTGAAGAGAGGCTTGCGACACAACCCACTTTCAGTGACACACAGAGGTATTTTGTCCTTTGACAGGTAGCTGCCACGCGTGAGTTTCCTCATGCATCTGTATAATAACACCCTTCACTCCCAAGGTACATCTATACACCACCACTGTCTGCCAGATGGAAATCCAACTCCCAGGATGTGTATGTATTCATGGTGCTTTTCACTACCTTAGCGGTGCTACAAATACCTCACACTTTGTGCGTATAAGACTGTCTCACTCTACTGGTTCAACTATCAACAGTATTCCTGTTACAAAATTATGAATCTTTTATGATTTCCTGCTAGAGGTACTGTAAAGGGAGTAAGAAAAATACACCAAAGGTCAAGATACTAAAAGACGGAATTAAATTAATTATTATGTGAATGTATATTTTTAATGATACCTTTTTCTTTTTAAAGCTAAAAAAATCTGCCTTGAGATTTTCTTGAGAAACAGTAATAATATGTAAATTTTTTAGTCAGTTAAAAACATTATAAAACTACTAGCGTAGTTTTTACTTTTGACTTCAGAAGATCAATATGTTTATGAATCCAAATTATTGCAGGCAAAATTTTGCACCTGCACTTATAGTTGCCTGCAGTTCAGTTTATTTAAGTATCTACATCACTGATTGCATCTATAAATTAAAAACATTTAAGTAACCTAAATTACAAGCACAAATAATTGCAGGTGCAAAACCCATGCACAGATAAAATGATCTCTGAAAGTTGGTCCTCTAAATCTCATTGGAAGTTATTGAGTGTATTGTGAACCTAGAGTCCTCCTGGGAGAGTCACTAATCTATATAATGACACTGAAAGCCTCTTAAATCTCATATTTAGCCAGCAGATGGGAAAGAATACATGTAGTCATGTAACTCCCTGGAGATTACACATGTGGATGTTGAAGAGCATAACTTATTCCAGTGAAGTTTAGCATTAACTTGCAATCAAAAATTTCCTTCCTGAGACACATTCTTTCTGATGAAATTAAACTGTTGTACTTTTATTGAGTCACTACTGATCCAAGTAGGGCGCACTCTCAGGGCAAGTACAGAAAATTTTGCTAATCTCATGAATTTTCCTTTAATGAGTCATAGCATCAGTTTAACACAGACAAATGCTGTCAGTCTCTTCCAGAAAACCCATCTAGTTATCCTCTCAACTACTTTATTTTGTTTTATTGTCAGAAATAGCACAGAGCTACAAAGCCTGTTTTTATCTGGTATCAAAACTAAAAGTGAATCATTTTCTTGCATTCTTTACCTTCAAGAGACGTATGTATGGAGCTACTTTAAAACAGTGACTGCTTCCTGTCGTACCAGTTACAGCAGTACTGTTAGCAAAAGGGGGGGAAGATAAATTCTCTTCTAGTGTTTGAACAACTAAAACTCCTACTGAACAAATGAAGCATTCTGCCAGTTCTGACAATCCAAAATGCAATGAAGAATTTTTCTGTTTTAGAAGCTCTAGGCAAAGCTGTTTTGGCATGTCTGTATCTTATTTCTATTGCAAACAAAGGGGCAGTTACAGGGAAAGTCTTTTGGAGAAGAAAATGCTGTCAGTCATAAGAAATGAGACATGTAGACCCATTCTGCAGCCCAGCAATTTTGTAAGAACCTAGACCATCTGCCAGTGATAATAACGCTTCCATTTGCAGCGATTTCAACGGGAATTGCATCAAACAGACCATGGGTAAAATTGATCTTTCATTCATTGGTGATGGGGGCCAGAATGCAAAAGTGTTAAGAAAGAAGAGGCAAAGGTGACACCAAGCCCTGCAGGGTGCACTTTGCTGCTCCTGCTGCTGGGGAACTGCAGAAGCAGCAGCGAGCAGTGCTTGTTGCAGCTGGCAGGGTCCTGCCTCTCCACCCCGCAGCAGTCGCCATCATCCCATATGGCCCAATTCCTCCCTTGGCAGCAGTGGTCAGTCCAGCTTTACAGCCCCAGGCACTTGCATTGCACTCTCCCCAGCAAAATGTGTCCCACAAGCAGCTGCTGCCTGCTTTGCCAACACAGACAGCTTCTCCAGCATCAGGCCACCAGGCTCCGCTGCTGATGGGTGCTGGTAAATGGCTATACCAGCTGAGTACTCAGCCTAGAGGCATGCCAGGGTGTGGGTGTCTGAATGACTGACCTACTCTGAACAGCTTATGACAATCACTTCTTTAATTAAGCACACTTTCAATCAGTTGTTGTATCTGAAATAGATTTGAGTACTTAGACATTTAAAAATCCGGTTAAATTTAACTTAAGTGCATCTACTTGAGCAATACAGGGTAATAATATACACTTAATTTATAATCATATTCAAAACAAAAAGTCAGAAGATGTTCTTTTTTTTCTTTTTTTTTTTTTTTTTTTTCACACACGGAAAACTGTCGAGGCTATGTTGTCCATTACAATGCAGGGCTTTAACTTCAAACTTCACCTTCCTAGGTGTTTCTTTTTTTAAATGCTTAGGTATAGTGAAACCCAGAAAGAATACAGGAATAAGTAGTATAGAGGGCAATCATTTGAATAGTGAGAAATTCTAACAAAGATCCCTTTTTTTTACTCCCACTTTTTGCTGCCATAGACATGAGAAAGGAAGGGGAAGGTATCGTCTTTCCCTCTCTTGAGGGATTTATATTTAGGTGTGTCCTGTAACTCATTTAAATTCAGAGTGCAGACTAGAAAGCCAAAAATTAGCAAGGATTTTGAACAAGAAATTGAGAGGTGATTAAAAATCATGGAAGAAAGACTCATTTCTCAGTAAGAATAACAAAGTCACATGGATGATGGATCATAATAACTTCATAATCTGACCCACATGCAGTAAATATGGTGATGACTGTCGTTTTAAATAAGTGAGGTAGGTTGATGCTGATTATTAATCCATTTCTTAGCCAGACTGATTGTTTCTGAGCCAGCTCTTCCACTGTTTAGTATTTTTCTGAAGTATCTTAAGAGTACCTTTCACTGATGGTCTCTTCCTTTTTAGCCAGTCACTTTTCATACTCTGTGTTGCCTTAACTTATTTGAGGGATTTCTTTCCTGAGTCAGTGTACTTCTAGTATCCTTATAGCTGGACTTTTGGTCTTCTTTTAGCATATAGTATAACATTAGTGTTACTGCAGCCCCACCGTAACATATAATTCTGTATTACTTTTACTTGCTGTGAAAAAAAAAAAAAAATGTTTTCCTTAATTCCCATGTGTTGTAGCCAATGGTGATCTAGATAAATGAGAGCTCAGTGAAAAAAAAAATAAATATGACGTGAAAATAAGTACCTAGTATTTAGTGCTGATGTCTAAAATGACAGGTATCTGTATAAGAGGCAAAGAATAGATACAGAAATATATTTGCATAATAGAAATTCAGAAGCTAACTTGGATAAGTATGTCATTAATAGCTTTCTTTGAGGTTCCTGTAGTGACATGTGTTTAACATTTGCAGTAGGATAATATACAAAACATACTTCACAAGGAAAAAAAAAAAGATTTTTGGTTAGCAACAGAGTGTTGAAACCTGGTTTTCTATGAATGTTTCCAACCTTTAATATCTTTTCAGGTATGCCCAGCTCCGTGCCTGTTCCTGCTGAATAACACCCAGATTCCCCTATAGCATACCTCTTCAGATGGGCAAACGGTTGTAGGCACAGTAATTAGGATGAACTACATGGGTGACAATTGGCTAGTGGGTTGCTGCTCTCAAAATAAATAGCTAAATTGTTTGTCCATTTTTCTCAGCAGGAGGTACTAATTTGTGTCTGTTTTCACTAAGCACTTGATAGTTTTCCTCTAACTTCTGGGAATTTAAAATCTTTGAAATCTCCAGCTAGGTCATCATAAATATTACTTCACACTAGTAGCATATATTAAAGTCATATTGCCCTGTTTTCAGTTGTTTCACCTTCTGATAGTAATAAACTCACAACATGTTACATACCATGCGTATCTTTTCCTTGGTGTAAATAAAATTTTAAGCAAATTTTGTTACATTCAGGTATGTGTTCTGATTTTTTGTTTTGTTTTGTGTTTTTTTTCCTTTTTTTTTTTTAAAGAATACCCAGCCTTCTGCCAAGCATGTCTTCAAAATTCCTTCCCTTTGTTGAAAGAAAAATTCTTGTAAAAACAGAAAGTTGTGCATTCCGTTTAATATAACTGACATGATCATGAAACCCAGGTCTTCTATTTGTACTTGGGATAATGCAGAGGTAATGAATGTAGAAATGGACCTAAGAGGTATTTTTTTTCAATTATAAAACAATGTGGGTAAGGGACTTAGATTTGACAGCAACAGGAGAAAAGCAATATTGTGTTCATGCCTTCAATCAGCTTTATTAGATCCTTAAAGGGAAAATTATGTGAAAGAGAGGAAGAAAACAACAAACTAAGCAAGATCCCAATTTCAGCATAATTTGGAGAAAATAACTGATTTAGGCTGGTCGTCTTGCCAGGCTGAATGACTCAAGGCTTCCAAACAAGAAATGGAAACCAGAAGGATAGCAAAAGCCTGAAAGAACAAATTGAGAAGATATGATTGACTGTAATGTTTCAAAATCAACTGCTGCAAAGATGAGTTTGGGCTGTTGCCCAGAATACAATTGAATGGTGATGTTCATTTAGACCCTTACTGCTGAAACAAAATAAGATGTAGCTGTGTTAGCTGTGTTTCTGTTAGAGATTTACTTGTTCTTTCCAATGTTTCTAGCTAGGGATATGATGTCACGTCCTCTCTCTTTTATCACATGCTGCAGTGATCGCTGCTGCTGTTCCATAATTTTGCTGAACACCAGTTTTCTGTAGGAAGGCCTGAATCCAGGTGACAATATCTTTCAAATGTGAAGTGTCATCACCATTCATTAGTTGACTTTGAAAAATTTTATACACTGTGTGCAAGTAGGCTGACTTGGTGTTATTGACCGAGGAAAAAAGAAGTATAAATCTTTGTGTGTAGTATGTACTTTCTGGCTGACATGAGAACCATTTAAGTTTCTGTTATCATCGTGTTAGTTTTGAAAAATAAATAAATAGCTAATTCTGCAAAATTTCAAATAAATAAATCCTTAATGGGCATGATTTTTAAAGCATTATTTGGAAAAGTTGAGGGCAGCTGCTCCACCTCAGAAAGAGAAGTTTCTATATGAATTTGTGCTTAATGCAAAAATTTATTCAGTTGACAAGATGTGGTGATGAGATGAGATTGTGTTTTAGTTGCTTATTTCTTTCACCTCAGTAACTTTGCTTTCTAACCTTTTTTTCAGCTTCTATTTCAAGTGAAGTAAAAAAAAAAAAAAGCCACATTTCATAATTAAATACTGAACTAGTCCTTACGATGTTTACTGAATTACATATTGCATATACATATGTATATCCTCAAAGTTTTCATGTGTTTTTAGATTTCTAAACTTAATGTGTTCCATAGGAATAGATCTTAACTCCTTCCTGTCTGTTTTTCATGGTGAAATATGCCACCACAGAAGAAAAGAGAAGTAAAGCAATGAAACCCAGTTGTAGGGTCATGAATATAGCTGCTGAGCTCTGCACATTCTCCTCACTCACAGTAGAGGTTCTTCCAAGAGAACATTGTTGTGCTGGCCTTGCAGCAGATCAGCTTCACATAATATGCACAGTGATATCTCTGCACATGTATCTTTGGGTCAGGGTGGCTAACCTGGTGAGGGCTTTAAACCAGGGAAAACAGGTGAGGGTGAGAGCTACCAGCAGACTTGTGACAGAGCGATGGATGGGGCTGACAAGCAAAGGGCCTGGGGTGATGGGAACGAAAGGGAACACGAAATCAACGGATCAGGGTTTAAGCTATTACCTGAAGCAAACTCAAGCATTTTCATTTAAGCAAGGAAATACCTGCAAGGCACCATTATGAGCATAAATAAATAGCACAAACCCTGACCCTTTCTGGGAAATCAGCATGCCAGGTTCTCTGAAGTGCTTGCTCTCTCAAGCATTAGGAAAGAGTGCTGCCAGCAGGTGGAGGGAGGTGATCCTTCACCTCCACTCAGCTCTGGTGAGGTTGCACCTGGAGTACTCTGCCCAGTTCTGGGCTTCCCAATACATGAAGAGACATGAATCTACTGGAGAGAGTCTAGTAAGGGCCTCAGAGGTGATTATGGGACTGGAGTGCCTTTTATATAAGGAAAGGCTGAGAGAGCTGGGACTGATAAGCCTGGAGAAGAGGAGGTTCGGGGGGATCCCTTCAATATGTCTAAATACCTGAAGGGAGGGCGCAAAGAAGATGGAGCTAGGCTCTTTTCAGTAGTGCCCACTAGCAGGACAAGAGGCAGTGGGCAGAAAGTGGAACACAGTAGGTTCTGTCTGAACATCAAGCAGGATTTCTTTACTGTGAAGGTGATGGAGTACTGGCACAGGTTGCCCACAGAGGTTGTGGAGTCTCCTTAGAGATATTCAAAACCTGACTACACACGGTCCTGGGCAACCTGCTCTAGGGAGCCCTGCTTGAGCAGGGGGCTGGACCAGATGACCTCCGTAGGTCTCTGCCAACCTCAATCATTCTGTGACTCTGAGATTCAGGAGCAATGGATAATTGTTTGTTGTATTTTCAGTTCCCATTTCTCTAGAATTTTCAAACAACCCACAGCGTAGCCTGCTGATCATCTGAATTGCTGCTATTTTAACACCCAAATATGATAGAATGTTGTTATTTTTAGACACCATTATCTGCCTCTCAAGACTGCTGAAATGGCAGATCTGTTGCTCTATTCCTGCTATATCCTTCCGCTCCACATTTTCTCTGAGACCTTCAGAGACCGCGGGAATGTTACAATGTTTATATATTCAATAACTGCATATATTTCAATATATGTGAAGGCTACACTGAAAAAGCAACCTGTCCTGCTGTCTAGGTAATGGCGCAGTGGGATTCTAGAACTAACAGAGTTGTTACACTGCATATTTCTCTGCTTATTCATCTTCTAGTAATGAGAAAATCTGGATTAAGTTCAGGTCTCACTTCTCTGTAGCGAGAGCTACACTTGTGAGTAGAGCAGTGGAGTATGTTTCATTTTCCATTTCCAATCATGCTGGAGTACTAGAAATTCTAAACAGGATGCCTGTTGTAGATATGCTTACAGAGTTTTAGATTGAGCTGAAAAGAAGAAAGTGTTTATAGGGATCTGTGTTCTTGTTGCTGATCCTACTTGGACCTCAATTTCAGTTTGAACTCACATTAAACTGTATGAATCACTTGCGTAAAGTTATTCAACATTTCAATAGCTTGCTGAATCAGCAAGAGTAAATTGAATATGTATGAACTGTTAAGATTAAGCATGTATCCACTATATCTATATCGCTATATCAATATCTGTGGATATGTATATCTATCTGTATGGTTATATCTATATCTACATCTGTAGGGGTACATATACGTATAGATATATGTACATAGTTAAGTATCTATATATATATTTATGTTCCTAAGTTGAGGCTTGGGGGAAATTCAAACATCTAACTCCTTGACTGAATTCCTGAAATCTCTTATCCAAGGGCTTTCAGTATTTTGTCATGAAACCATCATTGTATAAAATGTTCAACATTTCTTTTCATCATGGACTGGAATCTGTACCTTGCTCACTTCATAGGAAGGATAAGTGATATTCCCACTCTGGAAAGTCTTAAAAAGACTAAATATTTTATTTACATTGGAGCAGCTTAGGAAGAGGACTTGAAAGAAATGTTAGAAGAAAGGTGAAAAAGATGATAGAGAATTTGTGTTTTTTTATAGTCAGGTGGGGAGTGTGAATTTAATTGGTTTCTTTTGATGTGCACAGGATAACTATCGGAGATTCTGTTGTGCTTACTCTTCTACACCCTGTAAAAGTATTCCACATAATAGGCTGTTTTATAAAAGTGAATCTCAACCTTTAAATATTTCAAAAGGATGCAAAAACTTTGCTTTAAGAAGTGATTTTGTCTATAGACAGTTTCCTTCTTACAGGGAAGAAGAATATGAGCTCTGAAGATGATAAGTTTTAAGATATACCTGTGTTGGCTGGCAAGGTACCTTCTTCCTCATTGCATTAGACATCATTCTGAGCTAAGCACTACCTAGGCAATGTGGAGGCCTAGCAGACAGGAACTACATCTGCTCTTACCTCAGCTGGGGTTCTTGAGAACTACCTGATGTTTAGAACATTCCCAAGACCCAACCTTATGTGTCCACGCTGGTCTTGTAAGCAGAACTCAGGCTGCCTTCAAATACCATGTGTCCTTGTAGCAAGACATAAAATTATGTTAAAGTATTATATATTATTATATATAAAATGTTTATATGTAATTATATATATATGACATTTATATATTATATATAAAATTTAGATACTGCGATGCGAAGTGCCACAACAAGTTGATCTTTAGCTTCAACCCAACTCCAAAAGACCGCAGCTATTATAAACTGAATGACTACCTCAGCAAGATACTGCCTGAATGTTTTTTCCAAGAGAAATTACATGTATTCTGTTATGTCTCTGTGAAGAGCTAACTTGTGTTTAAAATTAAGTTGTCAAACAAAGGTTATTTCATGTATTTTCAAGCATATGTAAAACTAAACTAAATTTTAAAAGATGCCTTAACCTAGTATCTGAGATGAGCATGCAGGTTTTGTATGTAACTTACTGGTCGCAGTTTTGTTTCCCAAAACAGGATGTCATGACTTCAATTTTAAATATCATTGCAATGTCAAGAAAATTAATACAGTTTAATAATACTTCCTTTTCATTTTCTTCTTTTTTCAGTATAATTACTTGTTTACTCAGGAAAGATGGACTGAATTTTTACTTATTCATTGCCTTCTTTTGATTGTCTTCTCACCAGCACATAATAGAATAGGTAGAACATTATTTAGCAGGCAAGCAAGCAAAGAAAATTTGTATGCTTAGAAATGTTAAAATGTTAGTTGCTTTATGTAAAAGTGAAAATAGAATTGGCAGTATGGCAATGAACTGTTGTTTATCCGTACAAAATCTTTTCCTTTTTTTCTTCAATAGATTGCTTGGCTTCTACAAAGGAATATTCCCTCCCATCTTGGCTGAGACACCCAAAAGGGCAGTGAAGGTAACAAAAATAATAATAATAATAATAAAATAAATATGCTTCCCCTTTTAAAATATGAGTAGAGAGAGTGTCAGCTCTAAAATATTTTATTTCTCCTACACTGATTCTCCTAAACATTAGATTCTTAAGCTTTGGCAGATTGATTCTCTGATTTTTACAAGGAGGAAACTTTCCTGTTGAATAGCACAATAAAAACTGTTCTTGATTAAGAAGTGTAGTATAAGGCTTTAAAATGCTAGGCTATTTTTGCTAGGCTATAAATATATAAACTGTTACTGAAAAACAAATTGTAATTACAGATTGCAATTAAACTTTGCAATAAGCAATGTTTATAACAGAGTACTAGAATTGATATTTAAACCTCATAATTACCTCTAATGTAGACATTTTGTTTTATTGGAAATGCCTGCCAATTTACAAAACAACTAATACTCAGAATAGTGTAATAAATGAAGCCTTTAAAGAAGCCACACCTAGTAAGCACTTACTAAGTAACTTGAAGTAGTATATCTGTAGCTTTGAAGTGCTGTCTGGAGTTTTCTTGTACTCAAAGAGCACTGCTCCATACTCTTGTTTTCTTACAGATTGAATATGTTAGTGGGTACAAGTTTCTAGCTTGCAAAGAATTTTTTGTTCCAGGTCTCTTACACTTGAAATGGATGCTAGCCTATAAAGGTGTATTCAACATCAAATGTTGATCCGATTTTCTTTTATTATCCTCTATTTCAGCTTCTGGAACATTATTTTAGTAACACTCCTAGGCAAAGAATATCAATACACCAATTTTTTCAATTATGAAATGCAAACCTTTTTTTTAGTGCTACTAAATAAGCATTTCATCTTACAGTTCTAAATCTGTCAAAGCATCCATGGTGTTATGAACGAAAGTTTGTCTTACTTCAGAACTTTGAAGTTTTCTATAGTTGCAATAAATGTGTCTCAAAGCAGTTACTGTACAGAATGTCTTGATTTTCCTTCCTTCCTTCCTTCCTTCCTTCCTTCCTTCCTTCCTTCCTTCCTTCCTTCCTTCCTTCCTTCCTTCCTTCCTTTCTTTCTTTCTTTCTTTCTTTCTTTCTTTCTTTCTTTCTTTCTTTCTTTCTTTCTTTCTTTCTTTCTTTCTTTCTTTCTTTCTTTCTTTCTTTTTTTCTTTGGTGTCTTTCTAAAAAGGCTGCATATGATCTTGGGCCTTAGCCTGCAATTAATCATTCATGTTCCAATTCCTTTACAGAGGAATAGTATTTGTATTAAGTGCCAGGATGTGACCTTGTAATAGAATCCTAAAGGAGTTCTGCTAATGTCATCTTCTTGTTTGCATTAGCATTTTAGACGCCAACGATGTGTGTCACCTATCTCAAAATTATTTAATACAACTAAGCAAACTGAAATTCTATTTAATAGCAAAATGGCAGTGAAGAATAAATGTATGATATTTAAAAGCTTCCTAATGACTTGTTCTCTTCAGACTGTAATGTCTTCTTTGTCTCTTCATTGCATTTCAGTTGGAACAGCTCCAAGTCCATCTGATCATGCATTTTAGATTCCAGCATATTTGTAGTTAAAATACAACCCCAACTTTGATTTCTCTCCTACCATCCTGAGTCATTCAAAAATCATGAGTCACTTTCTCTTACTCATATTGATTAAGTTGGCTTAAACCCCACAATATTCAACATGATTGTTGAATCATAAAAACATTTAAGTTGAAAGAGATCTCTGTGGGTCATCTGGTGAACCTCCTGCCGAAAGCATGGCTGACTTCAGGTTAGAGTACGTTGCTCAGGTACCTTGTCTAGCTGAGTTCTGAAAATCTGCAAGGATGAAGAGTCTGTAGCCTCTCTGTGCTCCTGCTCTAGTGCTTAATTGCTCTCACTGTGAAGAATTTTGCCATATATCCAATCCAAATTTCCTCTGTTGCAACTTTGCCTATTGCCTCTTGTGCTTTTGTTGTGGACCTCTGAGAAGTTTCTGACTTTGACTTCTCTGTAACCCTGCTTTGTATGGTGGAAGGCAGGAATTAGATCCCGTTAGCCTTCATATCTTCAGGATAAACAAATTCATTTCTCTCAGCCTCGTTTTGTACATCATAAGCTCACAACTTCTTAAATGTTTTACTGGTGCTCCCTTAGTGGGATGCTTTCTACCTAATTCTTGAACATTTACGTGAGGGCCCAGTATTTTTTCTGAAACCTTGAGAATCAGATTTAAATGCTAAACATGCTTTTAAATAAATCATTGAATTCTTTAATTCTTTACACTTTTTATGGTGTTCCAATTTTATGGTGTTCCAAAGACACCAACAGGACTTCAAGTTATCGTGAGATATCAGCCATATTTTACATTCCAATGGTTCAGTGGCAGGATAGGGCATTATAGTTAAGTGATTTTAAGTTCCTGGATTCTGAAGATATTTAATGTCAGGTGTTATCTGCCAGCACAATTTCTAACATCCAAAGTGGAGTTTGAATCTATGCTTTGGCCTGAAGAGAATTCAGCTTGGCAAAAATTTCCACTAACCTTCTTTGGATATGAATGTGAAACAACAGTGGAAAGTCACTGCTTTCTTTGGTTGTTCTCCACCTTTTATTCTTCTAATGGTTTTCCTCATTTAACAGGCCCAAATATGTGTCTTGTCTGCTGCCAACCTGACTAGGGAGATTTAGGGTCATGGAGAATTACATCAACGACTATGGCTTTGAGGTCTGAGGAAAAAAAAAGCAGAGAGGCAATTTCTCAGCCTTGGTTTGTACTGAACATTTTGGAAAACTTCTAGATAAAATGTCTTTTATAACTCATGAAAACGTATAGAGAAGGGGCAAGACAGATTTTGTACTGAGAAGAAATGTAGTTTTGCTAGAATATTGTATTTACGTGGCATGGTTATTTGCTAATGAATATAAATCTGATAAAATGAAGTTACTTAGCCACAGTTATTCAGCTTAAATGCTAAGTGTTGAAGATACAGGTTCACTTTTAGGCAAGTAGGTTCTCATGTCTATCTTGCTATTTTTTTATACATTTTTTTCTTTATTTCCCTTCTAAAAAAAGAAAGCTGGTATTTCTGGAAGACGAAAAGTCAAAGTTTATAACTTTATGTTAGATTGAACTTGGAGGAAAGAAGTGATGATGCCAATACAATGGTTAACAGATGAACTTTTGGGGCAAATTTATATTGTTCATGCATTCCCAGACATCTTGTTTCAAGCATATATTTTTACCTTAGAGTTATTGAGACATCTGGTAAGTAGTCTGACTATTCTCTGTGTATTAAAGTGTATCTTTGCCAGATGGACAATATTGGTTATTCTATACACAAAAGCATGTTTTAAATACATTTATTGTGGGATTTATTTTGCACAAAGCTGTTAACTTAATACAACTATAGAGAAAAAGACAAATTACTCTGTTTTTAAAAACAACTTGGGTATACATATATAATATAAACCCATATGATATAGCTGGATACTTTTGGCAAAATTGTATGTATACTGGCCACTCGTATACCCAGCAACATTTATATTGATCCTTTTATTTATCTATTTTCTTTAAAAAAATATATGAGGCGTAGTTACTATTATGTCATTATTTTATTTATGACTCTAGGAAACTATTGATTTTTAAGGTAAAAATTTTAAGACCAAAAAATTGCTAGGTAATGTATTTCTGCCTTTATTACAACCATTTTACAGATCTGTGACACTATGGAAAACATTAAGGAATACCAGAAATTCCATTAAAGGTTAGGAGGGTAACAATGAGTAGAAAGATGCTGGACAGAGAATAAAGCAAACTTTACCGCAATAAGAAATGAATTTCGTTTAGAGAAGTAACTCACCTACCTACAAATGACACTTTCCAAAGATTTCCTTTTACTTATAAGTAAAAATAACGCTGAAAATTATTACACATTATGGAAGAAGGAATACTTCATTATATTTTAGTTATCCAAGATAGACCTACAGTCTAAGTAACACTTCTATCTTTTATTATTGTTGCCAAGGCCAGTACAATGATTTTAAACATATTTGCAAGATGTTTGCAAGATTTGTGTTCAATCTGTACACTGGGCAATTACAATCTAGGCTCTGGTTCTAGGGCCTTTTCTGCAAAATTTTACATAATACCTATTTATAATAAAAAAGTATATATCCACTGACCAGAGTATTGGTCCTTCAAGTTTCAGGATTTAACATCTTAATTTTACATTATGGAAGTATAATACACATTCCCCCCTTTTGTAAATATGGTGTTGTTATCAACTCATTAACATCTATTTCTCTGCTGGTTTTGGCAAGATTCTAATGACTTTCCAGATGAACCAGGTCTTGACTGAAGAACGTTGTTGAACTAGCCATAGGACAGGGTTCTAAACAAGTTAAAATGTCAATTTAGTGCTCATTCTATTTCTTTTGATTTATGGAAAGGATGTTTTGTTCTGATAGGTTTGTGATAACTGAGCCTGAGGGACTGAGGATGTCTTCTTTGGATGAGACCCAGCATAGGTCTTTCTGATTTGCCCAAAAAATCAATTCCCTTATGTTTCTTAAGATTCCCACATTTCTGTTGGCCTCATTTCCTATTGCCTTTTTCTCATGGTGAAACAGTATGTCACATTCATGGCTAGTTGATATGTGAGTGTTCATGGTCTCATACATGGGAGTGAAATGCACAGACTTTCAGTGGATCCCACCTTCATTGGAATCAGCTTGCTCTAAACTAAGTGTTACAGGTTAGCTTTGGAAAGTAGCCAAGAAGGTAAGAGATTTTAGTTATTTATTTTTGCTATATAGGGATGTGACAGCTCTTGCTCCAGTAAATATCCACCTGTGTTTATGCAGTCTTGGTGAAGCTGTGACAGGTTTTTGTTGTTCAGTCATGTAATACTGGACATGCCATGTAAAAGCCACTTTCCTTTTGCACACAAAATAGTGAATACTTGATAGATAGACAGGTCTCACAAATAGTGAGCTTTAGTTCCAGGCCTCATAGTGTTCCTTCTGTGAAAATTACATGAAATAACACTTCCACTATCTTTAGTTTTCCCTGGAACTCAAATATCTACTCTTTATAACCCACAAGATTTTCTGCTATCCTCATTCCTCATGCTCTAGCCTCTTTTTCAGTGCCCTCAGAACTATCTTATGTGCCATCAGCCTGAAGTGCTTTTTCAGTGGCCTCAGCAACATATTTGCTGAATATGAATTAGAAACAAGATAGGCTTCAAGGGGTGTTGCTGTTCATGGCAGCACTGGACTAGAGAAGATCTCTTAGGTTAACAAGTCTAGTCCCCTGCTGCTCCCTGTTTACCTTTCAGAAATTTATCAAACTCTCTCTAACAAGTGATTAAGAACCCTCCCATTGGAAGATTGTTTTAGGACCCCACTTCTTTGCCTGTGAGAAAGTTTCATCTAATGTCAAGCCACAATCCATTTATGAGTAGTTTATACCCATTTGTACCCACTTTTTTGTTACATCTCTCTCTCCTTTCCTTGTTTTTCATTCCCTTGCAGCCTCCTTTTTGCTAGACTAAACATGACAAGCATTTTTTTTCTTTCAGTCTTCATTCTTAAAAAAAAAAACTTAAGTTCTCCTTAGGATCCTGGCAACCGTGTTTTCAATATGCTGTAGTCTGAGTTCATATTTTTTGAACAAGGGTGGCCAGGACTGTATTTGAGAGGACATCTTATAATTTATAAAATATCACAAACACACTTTCTTTTAAAAATACCTTGACTGATGCATCTTAGAGTTTGTGCCTACAGAACAGGAAGTCAGTTGTGAAGGTGTCTCTGCATAAGTCAATGGGAAGCTTGTTACTGACTTCAGTGCAGTCAGGATTATTCTCAACAATCTTCTTGGAAGAACAAAATTATTAATTTATTCTGCTTCGGTTTTGAGAAGATGTCACAAAAAAAAAAAGGTATTCTGAAAATTAATGGGGTTGACAGTGAAAAACTACAAAAATCTACAGACTTTCTGTCTTCAAAATCTGCAATTACATTTTTCTCATGAGAAATGTGAAGATGATTGCAATATATTAAATATGAGGGTGACTTCTGGTGGCAAATAATAGTATCTGCTATTACACTACTACATTTATACAGGTGTATGAAAATTAGATGTTAGAGGAAAAATAATAAATTGGAAACAAGAACTGTATGTTGTAAGTGAACTCTTACATAAAACCTTAATTGCATTTATGCTGCTGTTGTGCACGATATACTAATAAAATCAGTTCTGAAGCCTAATAGTCTACTATTGCACATCAAACACTGCTACAGAGAGCATGAAAAAAAAGTAGCTTATGTTTTTTTGCAGAACTTCACGTGGCTAGTCAAGATATGAGGTAGTGGAACATCACTGAAGTTTGGTTTTACTAATTTGCATAATTAACTCATAATTTTTTTCCCATGCAGTTTCAATCTAACTTCTCTTTACAGTTTTTCACCTTTGAACAATACAAGAAGCTACTAGCATATGCATCATTACCACCAGGACTGGTATGTATGATACAACACTTCATGTTCTGATTTAATATTTATATTCTGAACAGTCCCATCTGTTTCTTCCCATATTAGAAGAAGCCCAAAAATAAAGGGGTCTGGTCAACCAAATCACAGTTTCTCAGAACAGACTTGTCCCTTTGAAACACTGATAACATAATCTGCCGAAATGATAGTTACATTAATTTTTATATCAAATGCCTTAATAATAATGTCATAAATAAATGTCTTAACATTGTTAAAGTGTTATTGACAGTTACCATAGAAGAGTCTGTATGCAGCTTGTCATTTTTCAGTCTTGCAAAATAAAATGTTGAACATTGTCAATATTTTTTTATTCATGTGATAATATCTCTTCCTTAGATGTAAATAGAGAGCCTATTCTCCAGAAAGTGGAAAGAACAGAGATAAGAGTCCTATGGTACACCATCATCTTTTTTGGAGTAAAATATGCTGGAAACTTGTAAACATGCCATAGCTGACCAAAAGCTGCTCCAATTCATCTAGCAGATGCAGCAGCCACCAGACTCCCCAGCATTCTTGCACGTTATTTGGTGCAATACTTGGAGGCATTTTTGCCTCTAAGGTAGCCATGGTAGTGAGGGAAAAGATGACTGAGAGGGATTCTGGTCTAAGCTACACAGAATGATTCTAGGTGATTCAACAGAGTTCTCATCAAGACAGCTTCTGCTGTTGAAAGAGATGCATACATTAGCACCAGCTTCCTGATGGCTTCCTGCTGGTTGGTGTTAAAAGGGATATGTTATGTTCCCATCCTACACTGGAAAAATAGATCTGCTGGTAACATGGTAGTACAGCTGGAGGCAAAGGTACTATGGCTGGAGCTTGCTGCTACCCTTCTAATTTACCATTCTGTACCTGAGCTCTCAATATTCCCAGGTCAAAACTCTCTGTATTGAATAAGTTATTTGTCTTAGTAATGTTTTTTCCTTACCATTCGTTTCCTTGAATTTCAGCAAATACGCTTATTGCATTGTGGTCCTGGGACTCTTTACAGCCCCTAGAAAGTTCAGAGACAACAAACTGATGCAATAAATGTGTAAAGTGATCACAAAAATTAACCCCTCTGAATTTTCTTAATTGACCTGAATATCTAAACTATTTTTCTCTTACAAAGAAATTCATGTATTTATAAATGCTGTTTCCTGATGGAAAGCAGAGTACTGAATATCAACATTTCTATGGCTGTAATGTACCATCAGCTTTTAAGTACACGGAGTTAATTCATCCTTGTAGAGAATGCCGACATTTCCATATGTGCCACTTATTCCCATATAAACTTTTTCAGGTTGGATATTTACTTAGGAGGAATTTTCTGCTCCTTATGTAATTTGCTTAAGTACTGCATTATTTGAATTTCTTACATTTCCTTTTTTTTTTTTTTTAAGTTAATGTGTTAATGTTATACACTTAAAGCTCTGTGCAGTTTTATTTTTTTCTGGTACTGTGTAACTGCATTTATGCTTTTACTCAGACTCCACCCAAAGTTAACATGAGGGCAATGCTTTTTCATGTTTTCATTATAAATCAATACCACAGTTTTTCTTATAGCTCAAAAGCGAGTTCATTGACAGTGCTATGACATTTTATTTTGTATTTTTTTGGAATGTGGTTTATGGCTATTGTCATATTGTCTTCATGAACTGTCAGCATCTAATCAAGGGCTAGTGTTGTTTAGTAGTAGTACTGCCACATTACTGAAATCTCTCATTGTATCATTCAGTTTCATAATCTGATATATGGGAAATTTTACTACTTGATTTTTACGTATTGATTGATTTAACTTCCCTAGGCATTTGCAGTTGCTGGCTTGGGATCTGGATTAACAGAGGCAGTTGTGGTTAACCCCTTTGAAGTAGTAAAGGTTACCTTACAGACCAATCGGAATGCCTTCACAGAGGTATGAGAATTGTTCCACTTTTCTTTTTGCTTTATTAAGTATAATGCACTTCAAAGTTCATATTTAGACTGGAATATCTATACTATAGTTGGTTGATGCAAATGATTTTCCCACAAGGTTAACAAAAATGGAAAAAGGGAGGAGACTCAGTAGATGATGCTGTCAGATATGCATCAAGATGCATAGAGTATTTTCAGTTGAGCCAGCATTTCCACTGTAGATATCCTGTGCCTGCAGCACACCTCCTCCCCTCCAGAGCAGCCAGTGGGGCAGCACTGTGAGGAATTGTTATCCAGAAGTACAATTCTGAGACCCTTGTACACATTTACTCTGGCAGGCTCCAGACTTCAAGTGAGCACAGAAGATTGCCATAAGACGCCAAGGACCTATGCCCTAGGCATGCCTTTTATATTAAAAATGTAGCTGGTAGGTTTTATAGGCTTGGATGAATTTATTTGTGGTATAAATCTTTACATTTCTAGGCACAAAATGGGAAATAGTTATATAATAAAGCATGGTGATAATTGAAAGTCCTATTTCTCCTCAGAGTTTTATTATTGAAATGTTGTTTTGTTCAAAGTCAGAGTGTGAAACTGACTTTGTCCATGGTTTTGGTTACTGATGAATGGGGAAAAAGATTAAACTGGTGAAAAATGATTCATCAAACTCGTGTTCACGAGAATGCACCAGTTTCAATTACTTTTAATGCAGAAAATGTTCCAGGCAAAAGTGAAGAAGGCAGGCAGTCACACAGTTCCTTCCTTTTTTTCTCAGTGAATAAGACTAACAAATGACAAATCATCTCTTTCAAAATCTTCTGAGAAATCAGCTCTACCTATTATGGCAAAAGTGCCAAGTCACATAAGCCTGAAAATGTTGGATGGATCCCTGGTGAGGCACAAGTTTTCCATATTCTTCTTATAAGCTTTGTCAGAACTAATGCTTGCATGCCTTGTATCACTCATCTCACAAACTGAACCCTTTTGGGGGATGCACAGGATATATCAACTTGCCATTTACATAAGCTGTTTGGGCCATGCTCTTCAGGGACACTTTGGCAAAATATTGCTGCTAATTTCCAAATGTCATAGAGTAGTTGGCACCGACTGTAACTCCTTCAGAGAAGCATTCTCTTTGAGAATAAATTTTAAAACATTTGGTAAATTTCTGTTATATTTTCAATGCATGCAAAAGAGATGTTAGGTTGCTTTAAGTGTCCAGCCTAGACATTTTTTAATCATCAGCAGCAACACTACTGAAACAAAGAGCTAATACTGTATGAGAGTAAAATGGTTAGGATCCTGCAAGGAGAAAGACAAAGCAGGAGAAAGCAGTGCATGAGAAGATTTCTTTCTCAATAAGGTGGTATGATAATTATGGACTACTACTCTTTCAGCCTGTTTGCTCCTCAGTAAAGCAGGTAGATATTCTTGATCTTTCTGTTTCATGGTTGTGAAGAAACAAATAATATCTTTAAAAAATCTCTGGTTTTGGATACAAATAAACCAGTATTATATTTTGAGATAACTAGTTCCTGTAAAGTTGCAAGAGATTGATATATCCTTTCTCTTCATACATTTTATTTTTTTTCTCTATTTCAGACTTATTATAAAGACCATGATGTTTTAATTAGTAAATTTTATGCAATGAATTACTTTAATTGCAGCAGTCCTTTCCTGATGACCTTCAAAATATTCTGATAATCACAGTATCGCTGTTCAAAAACTGAGTTGTATTAAGTGAAAATTCCTTGAATTTAATTAAGTGCAAATTTTCACATACTCCAAATCAGAATATAGTGTCATACAAATAAAATTTTAAAAGAATGCTATTGGGACTCAACTAGGAACCTAGTTTACACTTAAAATATGATTGAAAGTGTCTATTTGCCCTAATGTAAATAATCCAAGGTACTGAATTTCTTAAATCACAATTGTGATTAAATCACGGAGGTATCAATTTTTAAAATATCTTTTCAAAAGGATTATAATTTTAGAATTTGCAGTAAATCAGGAAAACTCTAGTGGCTTCAGTACCACGATCTCAAGTTCTCGTTAAGAATACGTTAAAGGACATTCCATACTAAAGCATGTAAACTCAAGCTTACTGGGAGAAGCACTTGCATGTTATTACAGAGTGTAGGGTAATGGTACACTCATTTCATTACCATACACTGTTTTTATAAAAGGTTTAAGTATGCACCTATCCCATTGTGCAGCTTTCATATTATATGATGAAACCTAATGCAGGTCACATATTTCTTTGGCTATTGTATTGAAATAATAAATATATCTTGTTTAAAGGAACAAGGAAGAGCATGAACACATAAACCCACACCCAGACTCCTGCACACCCCCAAAGTAAATATTCACACACTACAGTGACAGTTGAATTATTCTGTGGTACCAGATCATCTTTCTAGGGCTGATAGGTTTAAAGAGGAAGGCCACAATAAATCATATTGGCACTTTTGTAATTTGAATTGATACACGTAAAAATAACACAACACTTTTTGTTTAGGTAAATTGCTAGAAGTCCCAACACTTTCTTTATTTGTTTGTTTGTTTCTTTCTTTTCCCTGTAGCCATGGAAAACCCACTGGCTATAGATGGTGATGTGATTGAAGTCTTCTCACTTTCAATTTGTGATCAATTAAACAAATACGTGTTTCTGCTCTAGAATGAGAAGGCTTTGACTCCAGATTGTGCTGTCTAGGTGTCTGTTAAGTATAAGTCAACAAGTGTCTGAAGTGAGTCAAACTCTGAATGTTTATACAGTGAATTCCTCCTACTTAGTCATCATAAGGTCCTTCCATCATCAGTACAGAAATATAGACCTTCTGTGGCAAGGTCAGCTGACATTTTAGATGTCTGGTAAATTGTTCTCTAGGAGAGCCCTCTCTATTGCTAAAAAGGGAGTCCTTTTGAGTAGCTCAGGTGTAGAGCAACCTGATCTAGTGATCCTTGCCTGTGGAAGGGTAATTGGAACTAGAAGATCTTTAAGGTCCATTCCGACCCAAGCCATTCTATGATTCTGTGATTCTAGATGTAGACATTTCAGGCATCTACATTTGGACTGATGAATCCTATCTCTGGTGTACGGCAACTGGCAGGCTTCCCTTGTGAGTCATGAGTAAATCTGTATTTGAGACCAACTTACTATTGAAAGTTGCTGTCTTCAGCTTAAATCACTTTATTCAGGACCACTAGTTATTTTTTAAAGATCTAATTCCCCCCCCCCCTTTTTTTTTTTTTGCATGGGAATGGATGTTATTGCTAGTATCTGGACCATATTCCATTTGGGTATCTACATTTTTAATAGATTCTGATTTGTATACTGGGGAGTAGTTAGAAAAGTAAACTGTAGTAAAATATGTGCAGAGCATTAAGAGGATAACATTAGTTACAAAGTATGAAAAAAACCAGAGTGAAACTTAGTATTAAAGACTACATTTGTCAGTCACCTAAATAAGCAATCATATGCTGTGTCGGATAAATAGGGATCATTTGGCTGATGGTGTTGATCTACTATAGTGATATTTTGAAATGGAAAGACATTAAACAAATAAGTGTATTGAAATTAGCAGTGTTCAGAGCGTTGTAGTCAAAATTCTTCTATATTTTCCTGTTTGAGAATCCCAGTGGAAGTCATGTTTTGCCTTTCTAATTAAATATTTGGTTACCCAGAGCTAGCTTTATGCATTGGAGAAAACCAAACTCAAGTCAACACCTTTTTGAAAATAACTTTTCTGTAATTCTGCTAAAACAGTAGAGGAGACCTTTCAGAAGGGGAGCACCTGATTCGGAGTGTCACATTATATTGTGATACAGATCAATTGTGTATGTAGTCAGGCAGATCCTGTCAGAGGAATTGATCATTACATATGTGGATCCTGGGGAAGTTTCTTCCTTGATGGCTTTCATTAAGTAGCAGTAGGCTGACTAAGAGAATTTCTATGCCTTCTGCTTGTTATTTTCAAAAAAGGATTTCTAAAGTCAATTTCCTAAATTTGTACCTTGGAATGTATATGGGTATTCCGGTTTTCAAAATCTAACTATGCTTTTTAAGTCAAATACATGCACTAGGAATGCAAAACAGGGGGTTCAGTTGTGTGGTTTTGGAAAAAAAAAATCTACACCTTCTTTCTAGATTTTCAGTACTCCAATATTAAAGTTAGATGTAACGGAAAAACTTTTAACATGTAATACAGTTTTTAAAAGCTCTGTGTATCCAGTAACTTCTTTAAAAGTCGGTATTTTAAAGCAGCAGTTTGCATTCTTAACAGCATGAAGAACCTGAGGATACAGAAGGACTCCCAGATAATATATATGCTTTTTGTCGCCTTTCAACCCGATTCCTAACGTTGAATGTGGAACTGCTATTCAACACACATATTTACAGCGTCTCTTGCTGCTCCAATTTGTGTCTCCCAATGGCTTGCTTCCCTCGCCATAATGGCTCTCAAATTTCCTGTTCCAGTTCTGTCCTTTCATCATTCTCCCACAATGCATGTCCCCATGCCATTGGTTTTACTCTAGAAGCTGTTTTAATCTTCTAATTGTCCAGAATAATTGTTGTATGCTCTAGTTGTGCAAGGGTTTCGTCTGTCACAGTCCTAACAGCAAAGCTCAGTGATAAAAAAAACTACTGCCAAATTCACACATTCAAAGACACAATTTTCTCTGTAAAATCTGATTGATTTTTTAAATTATTGTTTTAAGAGCTTTATCTTTGCTTTAGGGATGTTGTCACCTTTTTTTTCTGCAATCAGAAAAGTGATGATTTTTGTTTTTTATCGAAAATAATTATGGTGATACTTAAGATAAAATGACAAGAGTTGGCAACACTGTTTGTCAACAGGATTGAAATGAGGCTGTGGTTATTGTTTTCTTTTTCTAAAGATGATCTCTTCCTTCCTTTACTTAACTTGTGTAGCAACCATCTAGCTTTGTTCAAGCTCGGCAGATCATTAAAACCAATGGTTTGGGCCTCCAAGGACTCAACAAAGGTCTTACTGCAACACTGGGCCGTCATGGAGTTTTTAACATGGTTTACTTTGGATTCTACTTCAACGTGAAAAACATTCTTCCAGTCAATAAAGTAAGTTTTTCATACAATGCAAACAGATAAGATAAACAGATAAACAGATAAGAGGCTTGGCAATTTATTTAACACTGTATTTTTCTGTGCAAAGCTGTGCAGTGACTAACTGGTGACTAACCTAGTTCTCTGTTTTGCAGAAATCTATAGCATTTTCATGATAAGATTTATGAATCAAAGCAAGGATTTGTACTTGTGACTTTTTAAGCAAAGCTGAGTATAGATAAAACAGTCATATTTGAATTCCCAATTTTATGAACATCCCTTTATACCACAGTAGCAGTGTAAAAAGACAGAAATCTGGATGCAGGTGTATTATGCTTATGTTAAGTATGTATGTATGTCTGTTGTTGTTGTTGTTTTGTCGGTGGTGTTTGGTTTGTTTGTTTGTTTGTTGTGGTAAACTGGCTTGGAAAAGAAAAAGCAATTTCTAGAACGTCTAGAAGTATTCACCAAGTAAGTGGCCAAGCTTGATGAGAAGGCAGAGCTGCAGTACATAGGTATCCTGGCCATGTACAGGGCCTATTTACTCAAGGCAGTTCAACCTGGTGTTGAAGGATGACGGGTCAGATTTACCCACACGGGAGGGAACCAGACCAAAACAGGACTGACAGGGTCATGCACAGGGACTTTATGTAGTATGCCCTATGAGTAAGTTGAAAAAAAAAATAATATAGCTGTAATTGCCCTTGAAGCAATTTTATTCAGTAGTCTTATATTCCTTTATATAAAGAAGGAAGCATTTCCCTTTATAACAAAGAGAAATTTTACTAATGAAAATGTGATAATACAGGAAACTTTCTAAATGGCTGCATGAGCAACAGTTAATGGTTTATTAATGACTCCAGTACGTTACTTACTGAACTGTATTTTCACTAATGTGATTTTTAGATGATGACAGTTAAACAGTCACAGGTGTAATATGTAGTGATATTCATATAAGAAGCTGCAATTTACATCAAACGGGATCAGTTTCTATTCCCAGATGAAGCAACACCTTTTTTTTTCTATGCTTCTGAGTAGCCTGGTATTTTTGTTGGCAACATTGTATAAATGGAGAAAAGCTCCACTTCTTATTTGCAGATCATTACAGTAAATTGAATTGTTCAAGAGCAGCTAACCCACAAGTTTCTACAAGTTTCTTTTAGTGTATTTAAGCATACTTCACAACGTACTTTAATCACACATTCTAAAATCTCAAGGCACAAGTATAGCTTGATACCAAGATAGGAGTAAACACATTTATGCTGATGGAAAAATGAAAAATTGTAGTTACTATGGAGAACACTCAGAACCATGTGCAGATAAGGACAGAGGCTTATATACAACTTCAATAGAAATTCTTAAGTTTCTCTGCATAGTAATTGAAGAATAGTAATAGTATTTGGTGTAAGCATTCTTTACTAGTCTTTCAGATTAAAAGGGGAGGGGGAGGAACAATTATTATATGATTAGAAAGACTCAGAGCATTATAATCTAAGAGAAACTAGCACTTTGTACAGGTTTTGTATGATACAGAATATTGTTAATATCTAGAGCATAAATTTAAATACATATAGACGATGAAAGAGAAGTTACTTCAGTGAGTGGTGTCAGCTGATGACCCAGCTGTCCTGTTCATACTATCAAAAGCAAAATGCAATGTAATCAATGTAGGATTAGATTGTGTTAACTGCAGGTAAGTGGAGAGGTTTGCATTGTGCTTGAGCAGTGCAAAGTGCCGTGCACAGTGGCTTGCACAGTAGCTACATCTCAGCTAGTAAATCGAGCAGCCTCACTGAAACTCAGTCATCTGTGCTGCTCAGGGTTGCCTGGCACAGCCCTGTCCCAGGCCAGCTAGCACTGTTTCTGGGTATGGCTTGGGAGCTAGTGCAGGCAAGGAACCATTCCTAATAGGCAGGTTTCATGCAGGCACTCTGATTTGGCTGGTATGCACCTAGTGGCATTAATAAAGTTAATAGAACATTCTAGGCCAACTGGCATCAGTGACAGACAATTCTCTGTACATACAGACATAGCCAGAAATTCTGACCAAACTCCCATTGAAATCGATGCAAGTCTTACCTTGAGTTTAACAGGGGTGTAATTCATGCCTCATCTGGCTTGTGCTAGCCAACAGTGTGTCTCAGGTGTTTATATGCACTGAATTTCGCCTCAGTGATTGGAAAATATCAGCATCCATCACTATGTTGTGGTCTATAACTTAAATCTCCTGTGTCAGGAGGCAAGTGCTAGAGACCAAGACTTATCAAACCTGTACAATTAATTTCATAGAAGCTGTTTTGCGGTTAGTCTGAAAAATATTAGACAGTTATAGCTTTTCATGTTTTCTCACATATTTGATTTCATTACAAAACTTATTTTTTTCGCTTTGTATATTTCACCTGGAAACAAAATCTCAGAAGTCAGTCTTGCAATATTGACAAACATATAAAAATTATGGAATAAGAATACTACACTTGAAGTAATGTTGGCTCTTGATTATGTATCTGCTGTTCACCATCTGTAATGTAAATGGAAAAATGTATGGAAATGTCCGTATGAGCCTTTTAGCTGTCAACAGTGCTAAACTGTGCATTAAATTTGCATCCCAATTAAGGATGTTTGCAGCTTATTTTGCCAAAAACAATAAACTTTTTATGTTGAGTGGTCAAATGATATAAATGACATGTGTGGGTTGTAAATGTTCATAATGAATAATTTTTCATATGTTCAGTCTATTCTGCTAAACAGACCATTTACAGCCAACCTCATGCTCTGTTTACTGAACATGGAATAAGCCAGACTTGTTTCAATTGCCACTAATGTATCACCCATAGAGCATTAACAGCTATACATCTGCACTAGCAATCAAATTAGTCTGAAAATTTATATCATCTCAGTTTTATGGCACGTGCTTTTATAGCACACTTCATAGGCTTCCAGCAGCTCTCACTTTTTTTATTTTTATCATAGTTTGGTTTGATGGTAAACATTAGTTTCATTAAAACCTTTGCTCACTACCACCTCCAAGTGGCTGTCATATTTCTTAACAATATGAAAACTCAACTGCCTGGTAAAAGCCCCCTTTTAATCGTGGCCAGCTGCAAAATTCATTTCAAGTCAGATACTGTTTGCTCCAGCTGCCACAGATGTGCCTCCTATTAAAAGGGCTGCTGCACCGGACAGCAGGAGCTGAGCAGTGTGTTGTTTTGTCAGAGAAAAGACTCTAAACTTCTGTAGGCAAAGAAGAGATGGGAAACCAAAAAAGGCTATTCATCTTGTCAAATAAATAAGAATGCAGAGCACGGTTTTATTTTTAGTTGTTTTCAGATCTACACCAATGTAAAAGTTATATGTAGAAACAGACAGTGCAAAGGACATGTAGCGTGACACAGTTGAAAAATAGTAAACCAAGTTGATTTAGGAGAAGACTGAATTAGAGTCAATATAACAACCTCAGAGCTACCATCATGTTTCAGGATGATCTGTAAACTAAAAAAAAAAAAATGGTAGTGCTGTATCCAGTACAGCGTTACAAGCCACCTGCTGATCAGTACTCTCCAATCTGAGGTGCCCTGTGATTGTTGAAGCAACAGTCTGTGTTGTTTAAAAACTTCAGCCCTGGCCGTTTTCACCAGAAGATGTTGTATCAAAGGGGGAGAGTCCTTTTCTACCTCACCTGCTCCTGTTCTATGGTATTCCTGTAGGCAAGACAGATATGACATTTGAGGAGAGGAATCTTTGGTCAAAAGAAAAATGTGAAGAAGAAACACAAGTTATCTGATTTCCTATAGAAATGAGAATAATGATTAAACTAAAAGCCAGGTTCAACCAAAGCTGGTAGAGAGACACACACATTTAAATTCTTACAAGACCTACAAATAATCATTTAAAAGGAAGAGCAATCCTACAAGCATGTCTTATGAGTGTTGTAGCTGAGGGAAAATTTCAGTGAGAACTTATGTCTTATTGAACAATGAACTTCGTAGGAAAAAGACCAAATAAACCTTAGTCTGAGCTTGCACCTTTCTAGACACAATGTCAGTAAGTCATGAGACAAGAACTCATAAGACATTAAACTTCTGTAGTTCTGGTATTCATGGAGCTACTTTTTTTTTTTTTTTACACCTGTTTCATAAGTAATTGTGTAACTAAGACTAGAGATGATAGTAGATAGGTACTGGATGCAGGGGTTAAGCAAAATGATGTCCGTTCCTGGGTGCCAGTTTCTGCTTCAAGGAATTGTAAGGGAGTTGTAGTTAATGTCTAAATGATGCCAAGAAGAGGTGACCTGCTTGTAACCCCAGTAGTTTATGAACGGTCTGATGATCTGTGTAGACTGACTCTATGTGGGAGAGCTGACTGGAGTTACAGCAGAAGCCTCACATGAAGTTGTCTGCCTGATTCTGTTTTTACCAGTGTAGCTGGTGTTTTTCCAGGTGGCCATTCCTTAGGAGCTGCAAAACCGTACACTGAACATTGAATGACAAGAATACTAGATACCCTCTCTTGGATAAACTTAATGTCATTGGTAGAGGTGGCTATGGGATTAACAGAGAAGATGGTGCTTGTGTTTGGAAAGATACAAACCCAAAAAAAAAAAAAAAAAGTTTGTGAGGAGCCAAAGTGGTTGAGCACGAGTTTCTTTTGCCTGTTTGGTGTTCTCCTTCTAACAATAATCTACAAAAATGTAATGATCAGCAAGAGAAACAAATACAGATCTATCTGCTGCTTCTCTTGCTGACCGTACCGACTGAGTCTCCAGAATTCTGTACATTTTGAGACTGTTTTTACGGTCTCTTTATTTATTTATTCATTTATTTATTTTTTGCATCAAAAGTTCTTTGGTGCAGATGTTTGTTTTAGGAATAAGTGAAACGGAGGCCTAGCCTTGACCAAAGGGTCCAAAAGGTTATGGCAAAAAGGTAAATGGTAGATATTACTTCCTATAAATCTGGATTCAGATTAATAATTCTATCAGGAAATTGAATTCCGAGGAGAAAAAAAAAATAAGAAAAAAAAAGATCACTGAGAGAACTGCAAATTGTTTGAAATTGTCTACCCTGTAGAGCAGACAGTCATCACACTCTGGAGACCAGCCAGGACATTTATCCCAGTAGTTGTCACTCATCTTATTATGCTGTCAGACATCTGACAGATGGATTTTAAAAACTTAAATAAATGTCGACTGCAATGAGATTGCGCTCAAGGAGGAATCTGAGATAATACCAGTGTGAAAAGGCATGTTGAATTCAAACAAAGTGCAGCTGTGACTATGCATTTTGGAATGCCTTTCCTGTTCATCAATGTGTTTATTGTTGTTATTATTTCAGCATTTCCTATGCATCTTGACAAAGATCAGAACATCATTATACTAATCAGACAGCAAGCTGTAGTTTACAATAAAGAGTTTACTATGTAAATGCATGAGATGCACAAAAGTTCAGGGTGAGTAAAACTATGAAATTGTTCATAACGCTGTGGTCAAATCTTGATTCAGTCACAAACAGAAATTGTGACTATTCTTTAAAAGAATCAAAGCATCATGTTACCACAACAGTGACAAGACTTACTTTCACCTTTTTGTTTTCACACTTTCTGGGGTCTTGCAGTGGATCTACATCATTTTCTCTTGATTACTGCTGAATCCTGTCCGGAGTTTGCTTGCCTCCACACCACCTGAACACATCCGTACCAGCCTCTCCCTCCCTAAGATTAGAATTTCACAGCCTTTCTTCCCAGTGCTCCTCTTGAAACTCAGAAGAACCAAGACCATGGCTTTCCTCTGGGATCTGGATCAGTGTCCATGTTTAAAATAACTCATAGCTTCTCACCTGTTCCTTCTTACTTTCCTGAGACCTATCATGCTCTCAGAAGCTACTTTGCCTCCCTCTGAATATATCTTCTCTGTCTTGGAAGCTCCCCTTCCTCAGACATTCATTTCTTCCACTGCCTGTTACCATTGGAAGCTCTTTTCAGTGGTTAAAACCAATTATCAGGGTGGCTAGAGCAGTTCCTTACAGCCTGTTTTGTTGACAAAAACTTGATTGTAGTCAAGGTAGCCCAGGTAAGGTCCTGTGGAACCTCTTAGCTTGCCATAGGAATTCCTATGCTTATTGCGCTTCACCCTAGCCAAAATGATCAAGCAGCAACTCTACTCCTTACCCCTCTTCAGGCCCATAATTCCTGGGTGTACCAGGCAGAACGAGAGTTGGCCAAACCACAGCCTTCTGTCCTTTAAAGTCTTCCTTGTTACACACAGGGAGTTAGATGTGGCGCATATAGTGCAAAGCCTCTCAGCTCTGTTCCTGTCTTCTCCATGGACCTATTATGTGACCGTGAGCAAATGTATTTAGATTTAACAATCATTTCAAATCGCTTTAATCTTTTGTGCCAAGTGTAACTCATATATAAAACTAATATTATGGCTAACGTTTTCAAAGGAGTTTAGGAAACTTGACGCAAATATTCCGCTCAAAGTCAGTATTAGTTTCAGGCTAAGTCCTGTAGACTGCTTTGCAAAAATAGCTTAAAATATTATTCCATAGCTATTATTTATTCTTCATGCAAATTGTCAGCAATTAACATTCTCCTTACTTTAAAAGCCCTATTCTTTTTTAATGAATTTATCTGTGAGGTGCCCAGAAGTACTAAAACATGTTTACAGAAGTATTCTTTCTCATAAAATATATACCTTCAGCAACATAAAAAATAAAATAAAATAAAATGAAATAAAAGTGAAAGGATCTTAAGACAAACAGCTTCAGTTAGGCAAACTCACACTTTTCACTTTTTTTCACTTACTTTTATTCTTATATTATTGTGGGGTTTTGTTTTGTTGGCTTTTGTGTTTGTTTTTGTTGTTGTTATTTTGTTTTTGTTTTTTTCCTTAAAATGAGGTTAGAATATATATTTATTTGAGATACATTCTGCCACCTTTACTGAGACTGTACAGGGACTTCATTGGTAGGAGGACAAGGACAAGGACAAAATGAGTAGTGTTCCTGAGTGTCTTTCCTGTTCAGGTTTCTCAACACTTTTATGCATGCCACTGGACTGTTCACATTATCTGTCTCTGGTTACTGCAAGCAATATACTTTAGATACTTTGAGGTGTTCCTTTGAAGGTACCTACTTCTCTGCACTATATGTAGCGAGTGGGGTGTTCCACCTTTGATCTTTTGAATTGCATCCAAGATGGGTGTCTAAATCAGTACAAACATATCAACTAGGGTGAGTCATTGTCTATTCTATAGTGATTTTTCTGTTATTCTAATCAGGAGCCATGGATCAGCATTCTGGTCATGCTCTCCATCAATAATGAATGCACTTGGATTCACGGTGACCCTACCAGTGGGCTAAATTAACTGAGTTCCAAACATACGTGCCTTTACCAAATGGTTATTTCATTGCTGGATTATTATCTATGCTACTTATTGAATTAAGTGGCCTTCTTTCAGAATAGATGAATATAGTGTGGAAGCTTTTGACTGAGATCAAAGATTTAAACAGAGGTTTTGACAAAGTTCCTAGCTGATAAACAAGTCAACAAAGAGGTACGGAAAAGAAAGTCTGTGGCTTTGGAAAATGAAACTGATAGTATCTCCAAAAAGTATCTCCAGTGGGTGACACTCTTGTACATGGGTGTGCATGTGATAGATTTAGGGTTAGAATTTTCTGTTGCTAGAAATCACAGAATATAAAAGAAAGAATTAAGCAGCATGTGATTTAAGATTTAAATTTACAAAGTCTCCACTTATTTCAAAGTGTTATAATAGGAGTAATGAAATATAAAAAACGGAGATATAATATCTCAAAATTTCTTCTTCCAAACAAAGTAGGGAAATGCAGCGAGGCATGCATAGATATGGCATTTATTAGTGATGCCTACTTCTCTATTTTTGATGGGTGGTTATGCTCACAGGGCAAGGACTCAAGTGTATAGGAAATGTGATTGTGAAGAACATGCTAAAAGGTAAGAGGATCAGAGATTACATTATCCAACCACAACAAAGTTATTCCATTAGGAAAAAGCAAACTGGTTGTTCATTTCCATGAGGTATACTGTACTGTGGTGTGTCACCATCTAAAATCATGCTTCTGTTGTACTTTGTATTCTACTCCTACTACAGAAAAATTACTTTTGCCTAAAAACAAAATTATTTATTTTTTCCTCTAGTTCTGTCACCTATGAAAGCAAGGGAAGAGTGTCAGAATATTTTTCTTTAATGTACCAAATATTTAATATTCAGTTGGTAAACTGCATGGTGCAGAAGTTAGTGACGATACCATGATGATAATCGCCTCTGCTAGCCTGTTGCAGTGATAGCGCTAAGCAGATACATTTACCTTTATCTCATGTCTCCTTTCACAGGGTCCTAGACTGCTAGGAATATTTTGGAATCTGCCAATGGGGTAGGAAAAGGGTCAATTTTAGTGTAAAAAGAAAGACGGTGTTTCGTGATTGCACCAGCTGGCAACTACATGATAGACAGCCGATGTTCTTTTATCCATGTAAGCTTTGTAGACAGAGGCTATAAAGTATATTTGAGAGTGTGGTTTTTTTTTTTTACACTTGAAAGTGGTAGCACATAAAAAAGCAACTACTCTGTGCTTTTAGGAAAAAAAAAATAAAAACTTTTTAATTATTTTAACAGCTAAATTTATTTGGAATCCATTGTATGAATGAAGTAATCTGAATATTACAGTGATGAATGCCATAGAAAACCTTTCTCATGAGATATGTCATAAAAAATTCAAGTTATATAGCAAAGCTAGTGTAAACCACAGCACATTAGGTTATAATCCAGTTTCGTGAATACTCAAAATCCCTTCCAACTTTTTCTATGTCACAAATACTGGAATAGAAATAAAGCAATTTGTTTTCATTTCCCATTAGTTACAGTGGTGCAGTGTCAGGTTTCAAAAGAGGTTCGCTTGACTGGACACTCCACCAAATCCCATACTCTGTGGCACTGCCAGTCACAAAGCAGGCAATGCTGGCATTGGGAATTCAGCAAAATATGAAAATGTTCAAATATAAGGGATTTGCCAGAAGCAGCAATGCTTGAAATTCCATGTTGAAAAAGTAATACTTTTGCCTGACATGTATTGCCTAGCCCAGAGGGCAGCCCACTGTACTTGGCACTGCTGAAGAGGTGTCCTTGTGCTTGAATAAGATATTTCAGATCATTCTAGACTATGAGAAGTCAACCTGGCAGTGGCAGCCTCCTCAGTGCCACCTGGTTTGAGGAGGCAAATGCAACCTTAGTGCCAGGTGTGGATGTGATCACACAGCTGTTGCCCAGAGTGGCGTGGGTACCACACTGGAAAGGGGCTGGCGTACTGCTGCACCTGGGTTTCAAAAGGGGTCCTTTTTTCCTCTCTGGGTACCAGAAAAATCAGCTTTATTTTACTTCCATTTAAACAAGAGCTACTATGTACAAAATAAACAGAAATTTGCTGCTAAGCTTTTTATCGATAAAGTTGTACAATTCTTTATGTATCACAAGCCATTCTAATTATTAAAAGGTATTATCAGTGTGTTTCATGTTTTGTGAAATCAAGGTGTTGAGTTTTTCTGCAAGTAATAAAATGCTCTGTTGATTTTGACATTTCTCTCCAAACACCTGTATGGACTTCATCCAATGCATATTATGGAGGCTTTAACATGTTCCTTGTTGTTAATCTGGAAAGGAGACCTTCTTCGTTGTTCTTTTTTTTTTTTTTTCACTCAAAAAATGTAAAGGTTTAGAAAACACAAAGCTCTTTCATTTTAATATTGTACTGACACTATGACACGACAAGATCATCTATTATTTTACTGATGGTTTTCTATAATTAAAGTGACTTCATAAAAAATGCAACTGCATATATAGAGGCTGATATAGTAAAAAAGGGTCATTGCTGCTGAACACCGATAGCAAAAGAAAAAAAAAACCTATGTGCATAGGCAAGACATGGGGACACACTTTCCAGTGGTTTCCACTACTTATAGAAATAGAAAGAGACTTGTTTCAAGAGATTTTGACTCTCAGATAACTTTAAATTCTTTGATGTCATAGAAAATGCCAAGGTAGGAGGTCTTTCTGTAAGATCAAATAAAACCCAGTCAGACTGTGAATGGGGAGTGAGCAAAAAAGTTTTTAGATGCACTACTAACCTGCTTCTAACTCTCACCCTGAACATATAGTAGGGTTCAGAAGCAATCTGTTGTGAATTCTTCAGCCAATTAGCTGAGTGAGTTACCACCGTTTATAATGCACAGAACGTGGAGGCTCTCTTGCCGTTGTGCCGAGCTGGATTGTTAATAACAGGAAGCTAGCACTTCTCAGTACAGTGGATCAGCTACATGTGAAAATAAATGTAAAAAACCTGGAGGGGAATGGCAGCAGACTGAGATTAGCCTTTATTTAATTTAGCATTTGGGGGTCCAACACACAAATGAGCGTTTTAGTAGGCTTCATGGTGGAAGTTGCTGTCATTTGTAAAATATTCTGGCCAATTAGCTAATAGTGTGCTTGGATTTCTCCTGTTTTGATACAGTAATACTAAGTACATTGTGAAGCCCAATTATACAAATCATCCCCATATGCCATACCAGTCTTTCTTTATGAACTGTGTTTATAAATCCTGTGTGAGGAAATGTGTACTTCAGCAATTTAGACCATGTGTAAAAACATAGCCAATAGGATTGTCAAGAAAACAAGTTCCAGCATAGGAAATCCTAATGTGTTCCGCTAAAATAACATGAGTGTGTTGTGTTGTGTGAGTTTTCTGATTAAATGCATATTACTTTATAGTGCTTAACCTGCATAGGTCCTTCCGTTTCCCTTTTTATTCTTTCCCTTTTTATTCTTCTCTCTCTCTCTCTTTTTTTTTAGGATCCAAATTTGGAGTTTTTAAGGAAATTTGGAATTGGTCTAGTCTCAGGAACAATAGCCTCAATTATTAACATTCCTTTTGATGTTGCAAAAAGTAGGATTCAAGGACCACAGCCAGTTCCTGGAGAGATCAAGTACAGAACCTGTTTTAAAACTATGGCAACAGTCTATAAAGAGGAAGGGTAAAACATTCTTATTTTAATAAATGTCCAGACCTCTGTTTTAGTTCATATGGGTCCATAAAACCATGTTGTTATATTTCAGATTTCACAAGGACCGTTAAGCCACCCTGAACTCATGTATCAAAAGAGCACAATGTAACATTTAAAAAATGTATTTTAGAATTACAAGGAAATGTCTTCCAACTTCATGTGAACTTTCACAGAAGGCTTACGAGATGATTACTAGGTTGTCAAAATTTGTGTTCAACACATAAATGCTTTGTATATCTCATGTAATTTTGTCAACTCTTCATTTTGTAAAAGGAAAATATCAACACAAAACAGAGTATCGCCCAGTTTAACTCTACTTGTAATTAGACCTCTGCACTTTTAAAATGACTGCTGAAATAGTTGAACTGGGGACAGATCCTCGTGGCAGTAACTTTTTCCAACTTTTTAAAATATTTCTCAAGTGAGGACTGAGTTGTAGCTTTGATATTCAATTATAGCAGTCATTTTGTCCATGTATGCAGCTGTTGTTAACAGAGTTGTCTTGAAAGTAAAACCATCTCACTGATTAAAGTCATATTTCTGATTGGCTGGACTCACAACGTAGCTTTTGGGACTGAACATTGATTAACTTTTTCTCTTCATCTGATCTGCCTCTGTAAAATGTTAAAATCCAGATACTGCCTGCTATTGAACATGTGTAATTTCAAATAATTGCTTCTAAGTGCTCTGCCAGCATTTTAACAAACACATGCTAAAATTCCATTCTTCTTTTACAGCAAGAATATTGTTTGAAACGCTTTGTTTGTTTTTCTTCTGCTGCAGATTTCTGGCTCTGTACAAAGGCTTGGTTCCCAAGATCATGAGGCTTGGTCCAGGTAATTTTTCCTCTCATTTCTATATTGTTTTTGTTCTTACTTTGTCTTCCTGTTTTTCAATTTCTTGACAAAATATAGTAAGCATCAAACAAATAAATGAGACACTGAACCAGAAATCATCAAAATCTCTTTCATCTTTGAATGATTTCTTTTGGTCTAAATATGTGTCTAAAAAAATCGTTTACACATACAGATGGGATGATCACAGATCCAAGTAGTTTGCTAGTTTGTGAACTTACTTTATTTGTGAACAAGCCAAAGTGCATCCATGCAAGTGCCAGAGCTGTGAAACCTTTTGAAGTGTTTATTAAAGATTGTCCTATTCCCTCTAATGTGATTTTTTGCTTTCACTAGGTCTTTTCTGTACCAATGTAGTCACCTTAAAACACAGGCTAGAGTCTTTTCAGTATAAATGCCCTCAACTAGTTGAGCCCAAGCATATCACATTCCATTTACTTTCTGCTTCCTGTGCTCTTCTTGGTCTGTAAGGAAAAAACCCTAAAAGGTCAACAGCATGGGCTGGGATTCCTCCCGTTACATGGCACTAGAAGGCTAAAAGGACAGGGATAGCTTCAAACGAGGTTTGTTGACTGACCCCTTCTCACCAGTTGTTACTCCAAATGGAGGAGCACAGTGGCTGAGGGCTAGATCTTCTTTGACATCAAGATTATTTTTCTCAGACTGCTTTTGATTAATGATGAAATCAAATCAGCGGGCCCTTAGACTTTGCCAGCCCACAGAAGCAGCCTGTGTCAAAAAGAGCAGAAGCCCCAGTTTGAACAGTATCCCATTCCCATGAAATTGTAGTTCCAATTGTGCAAGGTGGTTTAATAGGCAAGAGCACACATGGTTAAAAGCAAGTAGGTACAGAGTTTGCTCTAAGTATAAAGGAGGCATTAGGTTTGTCTGTAAATGTTTGCATATCCAATCCTTCTGACTAAGTGCTAGACCATGCCTGGTTATTGTGCAGGGCAAAGGAAGAAGGTGGGGAGGGGAAACAAGGCACCTAGGCATAACTCTGAAGCTAAAAGCCTTTTCCCTCATGATCTGAAGCTACTAAATTATATACAGGACAAAGAGCAGGCAGGGCTTCACTTCCCCAGTACCCGTTAGCACAGCTGACTTTGGAATAAAACTTTTCATCTTAAAAGTGACATTGCATTCTGGCTCAAATCCAGCAAGTCAGTTAAGTGTGTGCTTCATTTTAAACACTGTTATAGTTCCATTGACTAATAAGTAGATTTGGATTTCTGGTGAAACAATAAGGTAATCTTTATTGTGACTGGAAAGGTAATTCCTTCTTTCAACATGTGAATGCTTTCAGGAAAAGAGATACACAAACATCACACATTGTAAGAACTGGAAGCAGCCCTGATTTGAGTTCAAATCACATCTTCTAGACATTGTGTCTATAATTTGTTTGTTGGTCAAAGCCTTTTGCAAACTTTTGCTCTGTCTTGCTATCTGGGAGTTGCTGTTCACATAGGATTTCAAGTCTGATCATGGTTCATTAGGATAAATAACTGGGAAAACATGTGGTAGCTCTGTATGCCTGGTTGTCTGAGCCTATCCCATCCATGTAGAAAGGTCAGACCAGTTCAGCAGAACTTATTTTTTAGAGGTGCTACTGTAACCTGCTCAGCAAACCAACAGGCAAAGGCAAAAGGAAGAAAATAGTTGTGCCCCAATGCTGGCACCCAAAAGTAGTCCAGTATAACACACTTTTGCTCCTGCAGCCTAGAAGCTGATTCTCGTTTTCATCTTCTCCAACTAGCAGCCTCTCTATATATGCTTAGTTATATATACATCTTCCAAAATGTTCCCTTCTTCAGCTCAAATAATAAGTACAGCTCAGCTACAGAAGGGCTTAGTCTGGCTCACTAAGAGTAAACATCCTTTATTGCATTCAAGCTGAGATTTTGTACTGTTATCAGTTCTAGCAGATAACGCCGCTTCATCAAATCAAAACTTTGACAATGAATTCATAGCTAGGTACAGTCACAAGAAGATTATATTCATTCCAATACCATGGTCTTCTAATTTAGATGTGGTAAACAAACAGCAGAAAACCTTTTGTGACTCTTACCTGGAAGTATTTTCACAACCCTCGTGATGAATTTTTGTCATTCCATCACTCAAGTTGTTCATTCATGGCCAAATCTAGCTCTAAACAACCACACAAATATACATGTGTTCACAGATGAAAAGATTCACTTGTAAAAGAACAAACACAAATGAATCTTGCAAAAATGTGAAGAAAAATATCTGAAATACACTGAGGGTGATTTTGATTTAATATAGAAGCTTTTCACATCAACTTTGTGGTCTAATATCAAGCAAAATAGATAGATATGGTTCAAGAATTGGTGATTTTAATGAATTAGGGAAGTAATTAGAAATAGCTGTTTTGCAAATAAGGCTTTGCCATATTCTGTCTTATACTACACATTACAAACTCTACAAAATCTGGAAAATATTGAATTTTGTATGTAGTAAATAATATCTTCTCTTCCAGGTGGCGCAGTGATGCTTTTGGTTTATGAATACGTTTATGCATGGCTTCAGGACACAATTGACTCCAACTAGTGCTTCTGAAAAATGTACTCTTTAAAACTATATGCATTCTAAAATACATTTTAATAAAGTCAAAGTGATTCTCATTGTTATAGTTTTGAATGCCATCAGATTATACTGATGTTATTACAGCTCAAAACAGATTTGGTCTTCAGTTCTTGATCCAAAAAAATATTTAAGCATATGCTTTCCTGTAAGTGCATAAGTAAATAACAGAATTGATATTTGTAATTTATTTTTCTGTATCAAGAGAAAATATAAAGGAGACATAGGAACAAGATAATTTTTCAAAAACAAACTGAAAATTCTGGACCCTGAATTGTGCTATGTAGTCAATACATTTTTTTTTTTTCAAAATTACAGCTGGAATGGCAAAATAATGACTTTCAGAGTGTTTTGAAAAAGAAAACTGTAATAATCAGTTGGGACCAGATACTAAGACAGAGCAAATTGACAGCTCCATTTACTCCAGGTTACCAAGACCTGAAAACTGACCCAAATTCTAAAAACTCTTGTGTCAAGTTTGGTTGCCATTTCCGTTCAGCCCAGTATGATTTCAGCAGTGACAGAAGAGCTTCTTAAGTAGTTAGGAGGTGGGACAGAAAAAGAACAGCGGGATTAGCTACAACCTTAGAAAGACTCATGCTGTTAAATGTCCTGCCTATTCATAGCTGTATATATAATATAAAGCTCACTTAGGTCACAGGAGATATTGAACATAATTGGTATGAATAAAGTTACATTCAGGTGTGAAGCAACTGTGGGAATCATAGAAGAAACGAGTAAACAAATTAACAGAAAAAAAATATTTTAGGCGTGTAAGATCTTACTGTGAATTTTTGTCTACCTTCAGTATTGCTTAAGGAGATGTCCTGTCAGAAAAATGCTCAGGGCACCTTGATTACCCCTTTTGGCTGTTCTCACTACTGTGGGGTGGAGAAACAGTGTTCTAGACTGACAGAATACATGTGATCTTAATTAACTAGCCATACACCTCAAAGCAATGTGCCTTCTATAGATAAAAATTATTGCTGTACAGCTAAAATTATTGCTTTTCCCAGTCACTGTAAATATAAACAATATTTCAGTGATGTACTCCTATCTTTATTAGCCGTTCTAACCACCTCTGTGAAATATTTTTCTGTTATGCTAATTGAAGACAGTTTCATTTCATGCCACTTAGTTTCTTCTAAAGAACTCTTTAAGTAACTTAAAATCATGTATTATTCTGTCATGAAAATGTTCCCTTTATATAAAGGTTTGTTGTCAAATGAATGCATATCTTGCAATTGCTGAAAGTTTCTGTATCACCCCATACTTTATTCACACTTTAAATGCTCTTCCTCTTATCGAGGTTCAATCCTAAAGAAATATCTTTCCAGATTGTTACTTTAAAATGACAGTTCACATGTAAAGTCTCGTTTCATAAGTGTTTTTTAATACATTAAAAAGTAACAAATAGCTAAAAATAGACATGCATTTTCAGCACTTTCAAGGATGCTTGTACTGACATGATCAGTTAACCTCTCTTTTGTCTAAATTTGACAACAGTGATTTCTCATACCTATTCTATTTCATATATAAAATCAATTAAATCAGCTGTGTTGCAGTTTGTAATTTTAAGGCAAATGTTCATTGTTGTTGCACGTCGTTATCAGTACTTAGCCAAAGAGAAGACACTACTAAAATCATTTTGAAAGTGAAAATCAAAATGCTTCATAATTAGTCTTTTATTAATTTAGGGCATTCAAAATATAAAAATAAAAGACTTTAGACATACTGTATATACATATATAGCCTTCGGTTTTTACATCCTTTCCAACGTGATTTTTTTCAGTTAATATCTCAGCCTGATCTTTGATAAAAAGAGAACCATTAGAAAGCAGAAAACACAGCATTGTTTTAGAAAACAAACCAATGAATGTGCCTTTTTTATGTCTCTTCCAGGCCAATCCACCATCGCTCCTGGTGTAATATGGGGTCAGATTCAGTTTTACACCAGGATCATGCAAACACAGTGGGGCTGTCACAAAAGGGAGTATTAGGCTTCACTGATTTATTTGAAAACATTTAATGCTCTAGGAATGGATCTAGGCTTTTTGTACTAAAAACTTAAATTCTGCACTCATGTATACTGCACATCTCCCAGATTAACCCATTCACCTCAGTGAGTTCATTCCAGATTTATACCCCTGTTCCTTACAGCAGGAGTTGACTTCTATTTTTACTTGAAAAACAATTTCTCTTTTTTTCCTTTGCTTATTGTAAAGTAGCTTAAAGTTGTATGGCTAATAAGCTAACGTGCTCTGGTTTTGAGTTTACCCATGAGTATAAGCAGTAAGAAGACTCCTTGGGCAAAGAAATATTCTGCATCATAGGTTTACATTAAAAAAATAATTATGAAATTTGACAAAAAAAAAAAAGCCAGTCACCAAGGGCCAAGGTCAGGCACCTTTGCTCATGCTGAGCGACACTTCCTGCATGCAGTCCTACTGACTTTCCACACAGGTATAAGGTGGTATTTACAACAGGCAAATGCATGAAGCACAAACTGTACTGAAACAAACAAACAAACAAACAAATAGTTCATGATGGTGTGTGTGTGTTCACAGATGAAGATTTATTAATAAAATGTCTTGTCCTGGCTTTAAAAAATTATCCCAATTAAGATGAAGACAAGGTAATTCAAGCAACTCACACAAGCTGAGGAACTGTTTTTCTATCTTCCACAACACACTAATGCCTCATGGGAATCTCAGATAAGAAGACTTATATCCCAGAAATTTCCTTGTTGCACTGGAAAATATGGAAAACTTTTAACATAGGTGTACTGCATTGCAGGCTTGTGAATCCTTGGAGCGCAAAAATCTGTGCTTTGAGAGGCTGCTTGTCCTTTATCTTTTTATCACTTTTTCCTTAGATGTATATTGCCTGTGTTGCATGGGTAATAATAGGTAAACTTAATCAATAATTCCATTATCCAGGAAAGAAAAGGTTGAAAGCTAAAATTCTATTGTCAACTAAATCAGTTATTGACTCGTGATCTTTTCCTTTTTTTTTCTTTAATTCCTAGTTTATTTTTAGTGAAGAGCTAGTCTACAGTTAAACCAATTTATTTTTCATGGTGTTAAGGCTGCATAAACTTTTATCTTATTTCAACTCTATGTAAAAACAGAATAGGATCTGTCACCCTACTAATAGTACGGCAGTGTGGAAATGCGCTTGTGTGCAAATTTCGTTACAAGTAGTGGTTTCCAGCAAACAGTCTGTTAAAAAGTGTTCTACTAAATAGCAATGGCTTAAGCATCTCATTAAAGCTAACCAGCTGTCGAATTCCTTTGCTGTACTGAGGCCTGAGAGTATGGGATCATATTCAAGATCAGATCTTTCTTTCCTTAGGGCCATAATACTATACCTGTGTTCTTTACAGAAATACTGTTCAGTTGACTGTTTTTTAAAGCAAAGAGCAAAGGTGGCTGCAATGAGTCCATCTGTATTTCAGTGGATTTACTGTACACAACATTTGTACTGATTACTTCTATTGTTAGGAAAAATTGCCCACTGTTGTCTCAGTGATGAAACCTGGAAATTTACAAAAAGAGGAATGTATTTTAAGAGAGGACTGTATTTTACCTTCCCACTGAATGAATGTTTAATATTGTACGCAGATAGAGCAATATTTGAAGAATGACGTTTTCTCCTTTGTTTTAACCATCTTTGCTGTAATTTAAGTTATTGCACAACATTTATAAAATACACAATATATTAATATTCTATGAAGGATATGAAATCTCACACCAATCTTAATATTTTTTTCCATGTTCATATTCTGAACATACCTACAGCATGTGGAAAGCATTCTGGAATAATATTCAGAACTTTATTATTGCCCAAGGAAAACAGGTAAATTTTCAAAGATCAGAATGTTAGCTCTCTTGGGATAAAAGTTAAGAAGGTTTAAAGCAAAATAACTGGGACAGAGTACTTGCCACTGGATACAGAAATCTAGAAAGGGAACTTGTTAATATTAAATAATATCTGTGTTTGTAGCACCACCACCAGTATACCTACAAGGGAAAAAAATGATTCAGAACAACATTGTAAACTTTACCAAGAGCCATATTTTACATTCATTAAAGCAGAAATTAAAGACAACTTCTTCTTAAAAAAAAATATATAATCTTGGGGCCAAAAATGCTGGACACAAGTGAGCTGACAATGACAGTACAATTCTGTTTCACAGTGGTTTTGCTAACTTACATGGCTTTGTAAGCATCCTTGCATGTTTCACACTAACAGCATTTTTTTCTCTTCAGAATTGTTTTGTTAGATATTTTCCACACATTTCTGTTTCTGTACTTAACATGGATGTGGTATTTTGTGAACATGGGAGGCTGGGTGCAACTGGGGAGTGTTTATTGACTGGATTTTGGTCTTTGAATCTTCTGCTAAAGAAATAACTGTATTTCATGAGATGCTGAAGCCTCCACACAAAAACATGACGAAAAAAAACTTACCTAAACTTCATCACCTGAGGCTATCACCCCACCACGCAAAGACACAGAAAATAGCTAGAAAGTCACCTTTTTAACTTCCAAGAAAGGAGAGGAAAAAAACAAAAAAAAAAAAAAAAGGAAAAATATAAATGTACTGGGGAGTGAAAACAAATGCTGTCAAAAGCCTATATTTACAAATGGATAAAAGTACTAATGTATTACTGCCACTGATGACGAAATGCCAGAAGAATCTGAGAGCTGCACATTGCCTTGGTTCTATATTTGATTACCAAAACTCAACAAAACAACAAAAAAAGTGATCTCTTAATAGCAGTGGATTGCATAACCCCATCAATATGGAGGTTTGTTCTCTAGAGACAGATCTTTGGCAAATACCTTCTATTTAGCCACCATTGCTGATTTGAGGCATAGCAGAATTTCCTGTGATGATTTTTCTTTATTGATTTCTACACAAATCTCAACAACAATTGCACATTTAACAAGTCTGTGGTGATTAAGAATAAATACGTGTGGTTTGACCAGAGGAGAGTCAGACAAGTTTCCACGGGCCCTTTGAGGGACACAAGATCTTTACTCGGAGAGTGCAAGGACATCAGCACACTCCCCTCTGTTTGTGGTGTTGCCTTCAACTCTTTCAATCCCGAAAGTCCAACGGGATGCAAGTCAGGAGGAGAAATGCCCGGTACGGCCAGCACGAGGAGAGCAGTCCATGAGCCAGGCGCCGGGGACGCTTGTCCTGGACCAGCTCCTGCATCAGAGAGCGGAGGCTGTGACTGAGTGGCTGCCCTCCCTGGCTGTCTGCATGCCCTTGAAGGCCAGCGAGGTGGGGAGGTCACAGCTGTGCGGGGAGAGCGGTGTGCCTCCGGCATGCTGCCAGCCGTGGCCCGCCATGTAGCCAGAGGGGGCCGCGCTGTATGTCATGTACGGCGAGACTTGGGCTGGCGTGGCATAGGGAGGCATGGCCGGTGCAGACACGAAACTGCCGACAGCTGGGAGGCCGTTCGGTGCCTGAAAGGAAAGGGAGAAATGTTTCTAAGGGAGTAAAACAGTTTAGATATAAGGGAGAAATTCTTCACGGTGAGAGTGGTGAGGCACTGGCACAGGCTGCCCAGAGCAGCTGTGAATGCCCCATCCCTGGAGGTGTTCAAGGCCAGGCTGGATGGGGCTTTGAACATCTGGTCTGGTGGGAGGTGTCCCTGCCCATGGCAGGGGGGTTGAAGTTAGATGCTCTTTAAGGGTCTCTTCCAACCCAAACCATTCTATGAGTCTATGATTCTAAGACAAATCCTATCTGCAATAAAAGAAGCTGCTGAGGCATTTGCACAAGAACCAGGGCTGGTGATGCCCATATGACAGCAGCCAAGAGCCACCCATCATTATTCCCCTGGATTTCCGTGGTGCTGAGGCCCTTTTGTGCTTTGCTTGTAAGACCAGCTACCCTGCATCAGCCCCGCACACCCCTCCCAGGAGCCCAGCCATGGCCATGACCAGCTGCTTACATTTAGGGAACACATACAAAAAGCAGGGCAAGAACTACCGAGCCTTATTCTGTGCTACTATTATGGTTTAATTATTAGGTGGTCCTGTGTAGAGCTAGAGCTAGGAGTTGGACTCAATGATCCTTGTGGGTCCCTTCCAACTCTGGATATCCAATGATTGTACGAAGGTAGCCTCCTCGTAAGCCTACCTGCCTTCCACCAGCAATGCCAGGGACTCCTTAAGCCCATGGTTGCATCTCCTGGTGATGTTCAAGAGCTAGTGCTGGATCTATTTGTGATGGACCCATCCCAGCGCCTCTCCTGCCCCAGCCCCAAAGGGCTCAGCCCTGAGCTGCAGCAGGCAGGCGCGGGCACGGATCCCGGCACAACGCTCCCTGGAGCGGAAAGGTAACAAGCAGCTGGGGGGATGGGAACATCTGAAACTCTTTGGTAACTGTTTGCTCAAAGCATGACTCAGAACTGTAGTAGTATTACTGATGATGTCTTTTAAAATCTGTTTTCTAGGTATCTGGATATACCCTTGCAAAGGTTCTTTGCCCACAGCTTCTCCAGGTTTCAATAGGGCTTCTGTGCACAAAGCAATTACAGGGCTGGGTCCTTTCCTGCAAGCTATTTTCCTAGGTCCTCCCTAGGCTAGGGAGAAGGGTTTCTATTTAAATAAAGAAGGGAGAGTCCTTCAGTCTACCAGGGTAGGATTTCACAATGAATGACTCCTTATTTAAATAAATAAAAAAAAAAAGTTCAGTGGTTTATTTCACACCCTATAAATGCTTCTTCAGCAGAACGGGAACAAAACAGGATCATTTATCTTGCTTAGGTTTTGATTTGTGTAGTGTTTACGTTTTAGGATTTCTGGTGTTGTTTTTTTTTTCCCAGAAATGTTTTCTATCTGGGTATGAAAGAGCAAGTATCAATTCAGCAAATCGTGTCGTGTCTGCCAATTTTGCAGAGATTTAATCACCTGGTAAAACTGGACCTAACCTGGACAGTGCAGAGTTGAGAAATGAAACAGACTTTTGTTCCTGCTAAAACTTCATTCAATGTTAACGTTTCACTTACCAATCTCTGTCTGGATTGCACCTGCCTAAATTTCCAGTATTTATCTCCATAAACAACACTGGCCTAGTTTCAGGTTTGTTTTTCCTACCAGTGTAACTCAGTTCCACTGGCTGGACTGTCCTCTCATTGCCACTTGGGAAAATAAGCAGTAATCCTGCTGGAGTCAATATAAATGTGTACAGCAATCTAAAACAGCAGGAGACAGTGAAGGGATTCCAGCCATAAGCTTCAAATAGGGATATTAATTAGTACAAAACATACAGCTGCAGCAGCAACGTAATTGTCATTCCAAATCCATAAACACTTTTTTGAGGCTGAACTTGCCTTATTCTTTTGAAAATCCAAATATGTGACCTGACCTTCAACTCCAATTACACGTCCCCTACTGTGTCTCAGAATTACACTTTAGCCTTAGTTCTAAATATCAGTGTTTGCAACAATACTAATTAATACAAACCCTCAAATAATTGCACTGTAAATTAGTACACTTCTTAAATCACATGGAAAATTATTTTACTGAATTTACCAGAAAGTAAAAAGTGTGACAGGTCCTAAATAGCAGCTGTTCTCCAAGCTCCCTGACTCTTCTATTGTGCAAATGCTTTTCAGCAGCATATGAAACAAGAAAAGAGCACCTCTCTGGTTTTCCTGACAGCAACAAAAAGCTTTTCACAGGGGAAGTAGAGCCATTAGAGGTGGGTTGTAACACTGGGACATCAAGACCCACAGCCTAGAGGGATCCTGCAGGGAGAAGTACAGAAACCCTGATGGAAGGCTGGAAAGAGACCTGGGACAAGTCCCTGGGGAGTCTCATAGCCGGTGCGGCAGCACAGGGCAGCCAAACCTCCAGCCCCTGAGGCTCAGAAGAGGTTGTTTGGACTCTGTGATACCACCCTGCTCCCCCAGGCTTGCCCACTTCCAAGCAGTTTGGTGCCAAGCAGCGGGCTCAAGGTTGAAAGCCCTGTTTTAAGTAGGGTTCCTCAACACGAATGGTCATGTCCCTTGGTTGTGCCTTTGCAAGGATTCCCCCTAGGCTACAGAGAAGTCACATGTCCCTCTAGCCTCCTGCATTGTTGCTGCTCCCCTCTATCACGTGTGGCTCTGGGAAAAGCCAGGCTCCTCATCTGCCATGGAGAAGAGAAAATGCTTCCCATATGCTGTACAGACTGCCGTGCTATAGGATGCTCTCCAAACACTGGCGCTTCCTCTTAAAACTCTTTAGAAAAGGCAGATGCTCTAACAGCGCCTCATCTGAGGAAAAATAAGTACTTAGGCTACGAATGCATCCTTCAAAGCTGTGTGCAGTGCTGACTTATGCCAAGTTGAAATACCACTTGATGCAATCGCTTTGCCAAGCATCTCTACCCACCCTGCTATCACAGGCCAAGTGTGTATGGGTAGTGCGTGCCGTCAGTGAGAAAGGCAACTTTTGGTCCTCAAAAAAAGAATTCCTGCTATGTCCAACCCTAAACTGCATCCAGAAAAAAAAAATATATATATATATATATAGAGAGAGAGAGAGATGGTGACTATGTCTACACATGTAAATAAAATAGACCAGGGCCAAATCTCTGGTCCTGAGGATGAGCCATGTCACACAATACTCGTCTCTACAGCTCACCTTCCTTCTGCCTGAAACAGGAAGGCCTTGTCCACGCAGCCTGCTGGGAAGGGTCCCTGGGCTGTGCCCTGCCAGACCCCATGCTGAGGGGCATGCTTTTCTTAAACCACAGCTGTGATAACTGATGTTTTCATGGCATCTAACTGTTTGGAATGTGAGGAAGATCTTGCCCTAAAAACAGAGGCCAAAACATGGAGACATTTGTGTAGGGACCACCAGTTGTGACCTGCCAGAGGCCACCAACATTTGAAAGCTATTGTCTCTCCCTCGCTGAATAAATGAATCACTCCGATTTTATTTCCAGGGCTACAAAACTTTACTGCTCGAAGACATGAAGATGTGAATGCCAATCGATGTCTCGAGCAAAACAGGCAACACTGGGGTGGGTAAGGACTGGCCCGGCACACAGCATGGTTCTGCTCCAGCAGATGTTTGAGCTGTCCTGGCAAAGCAGCCAGAGGCCTGTTCTGGTCCAAATGTAAAACTGAGGGGCTGGAGAAAACCTCACCTTGCATGACTTAAAATTGTGCTATTCAAAAAAAAAAAAAATCTGACTTTCATCAGTGAAGGACTTGGTACAATAATTTTAACCACAAGGGTTTTTGCTTCTAAACAGCTTTAGATACAATGTGTAGGTTATCAGAAGGGTTGAATCTTGTCTGTCAATCTGGCAGTTTTTACAAACATGACATTCACTTAAAATAAATGGAGGGGATTAAGTTCCACAAGCCTGTATATACTGGATGAATAATTCATCCTGCAGTATTTCAATCAGAGGAAATGAACACCAAAATCCAAACATTCATAATTAGGAGTGCGAGAACCCCATGGTGATTATGAATTTTTAAAACCCTTAGAACTTGTTTTAAGTGCAGAGCTTCTTGAACCTTGTTTTTAAGTTTTATAAACAGTTTTTTTTCTTTAATTTAAACCACTGCCTTTCAAGGGAAACAACTTAAAAAGCAAGCAAACAAACAAACAAACATGTAGTTCTAACTGATGGAGAACCTCTGCTGTGTGAATGATTAGGGTTCCTGTTTGGAGTACTTCACTGCCTGGCTTCTACAGAGACCAGAGGGAAACATTTGCTCTGCGTTGCTGCCTCTACTGATGTTTTGAAGTAACTGACAGAATAAGTATTTCCAAATTTTAGAGCTGTGTTCTCAACCTACAACACGTGACCTCCAAATGATTTGTAAATTCAGTCAAACATGTTCTCACAAAGATACCTGCAAAACAACAGTCGGGTCAGGATCACAAGTTCAGTCTCGTGCTGTTCTACTGCGTTACTGCTGATACGCGCCAGTGCAAGTGAAAGGAATATCCAAGACACAATACAAAGCCAAAGGGACTTAAAATGTCACTTTATGTGATATAAAATGATGATGCTGAAACAAATGACTGTGTGCATTTTCACCAGTGAAGGAGTTGACTCGGTAGTTTTAACCCAGGGACTTTTAGTTTTAGACACTCTAGGTACAATACATTGTTTTCAGTCTGTTTGGGATTTGGGATATAAACGGGTAGGTAGCTGAAAAGCAAGTCTAGACCCAAGCCTGCGTGGGATTGTCTTTGGAAAAAATAATTTCCACCAGCTGTTTAGATTCCTAAAAGTCAAAACCTGAGATAGCCCCCTGCAACTCGATTTCTGTTAAGAAGGTTATGCTGGTGTAACGTGCCATACAGCTTCAGCCTCCTCTCCTGTATTTTAGGAGACAGGACACAAACTTTCTTCACAAACTTCCCAAACAATCCATGCCAGACAAGCAATGTGACTTTTTTTTTCTGCCTTGGCCATATTAACACCAAAGAAAATACAAGCTAGATTCCACTTTCAAGTATAAATTCAAATTCCATATAGATATATCTATATCTCTCTGTAACTGAGTGATACCATTTTGTTTCATCCCTTGTCTGCTTTTCCTTCTCTTTATTTTGCTTGCTAGATATGTTCTATGAGCATCCAAATTAGATCATCTCCCTGTGATCCTTTCACAAGTAGGAAATGTTTTGTAAGATGACCCAGAGTCACCTAATTTTTCTCAGAAACAGCATTCCAAACTGTAAACATTTAGGTTAGCTATTTTTTTTATTGTTGCATTTAGGTTAGCTATTATTAATAGCAGTCATGTGAATGACCTCATTCCAAGTTTACATGAATACAAATGTTAGGTGGATGCCACCTCGGTTTTATAGTCTAACTCCACAGTAAGTGTTCAAAAGAATGCAAATGATTCTTCTTATTTTAAAGTAATTGTTTCCAATGATTTGAGTCATCTGCCCATTGTAATGCAATTGCTACAATATTGTTTTACAGAGATAGTTTTCTATATTGACTAAGCATATGTTTTGTGGAAGTATTCAAAACGCTTATTAAAAAAGTGTTTCTGGAGAAACAACTTTGGCTTCAAGACCAAGCTAGCGAATTTGACAGCCCTAATGAGCTTGGACAGTGAGTCAGACCAAGCTCCTGTGCCGGAACCAGCAGCAGTTCTGCCTGTGTCACAGAGGAACACACCTCTGGTGAGTTAGGCTGCTGCTTCATACGTATTTCCTAACCCTAACTCTGCCTTGGATGGAAGGAACCCTCCCTGTCATTGGATCAGCAAGCTCAGCAATTGCCTTTATCCTCCAGCCCAGGGCCTTTCCCCAAGAGAAAACGAAACAGATCTGTGGAGGCATCACCACAGCGCTACTGAGAGCAGCAGCTCCCCTGCAAAATGGAGAGCTGGCAGCAGCTTAACTACAGCAGCGCTACCAGAGCTCCACAAACAGATGCTCTCTTGCTGCTCATTTTTCAAAACGAAAAGCTTAAACAATTTCTGGAAACACCAAATGTTCTCCGAATGTCCTGAAAACGCACTACAGGGTAGCTACTGGAGGAGTCATTTTTTCCACAGCAAGGGAAAAGCATAGCACGGAACTGAGCTGAATATCGAGTCCTTCAATCAGAAGAGCAAATTGCCTAAAAACCCAGAGGATATCTAATGTTCGTAGTGACGTGCACATAATCAGTCAAAACGGTTACAGCAACAAGACTAGGAGCAATCAAATGCAAACTACAAACATAAAGGAAGCAAACCTGCTAAATCTCCCTTTTAATTGGAGGTTAAATATGATTTATAAATCAAACCAACAGATGGGATCCCAGGGGAAGAGTAAACAAATTTTCCAAGTAAAACATCAGCAGCAGGCATGTAATGGAAATCTCATTTCAGAAAATGGCATTACCTAAAGATACAAGTAATACACCTAAGTTTCTTTTAAGCTTTTGAAATAACTTTAAAAATAGAATAGTAGAATGACATTTAAAAATATTTCGGTACAGATTGTAGTTACCTAAATTAGACCTAAATTCTGAAGCTACTATTCAGTACTTCAACGGGAAAAATGACATGATCCTACAAACACTCATCAGCATCCCCCTGAAATTAACGTGCCCACACAGGTAAGTCACAGTAACCTAAAGAATAAGGGCTACAGAAGTGAGCAGTGAACAAATTTATCCAGTTCATGATAACTTTTCATTCAGAATCTAATTAAGAAAAATTTAATAAAATTGCTAAAATGGCAGAGTACATGTGATAACTTAGTCAGAGCTGATTCTGCAAACCACAGTTTAGTGACATTTCCTAATACTGGAAATTTTTTGCAAAAATCTTTTCATAGCTCATATTAAACCGTATCCATATTCTTATATGAATTAACTTATTATATTTAACATGTTCCCACTTCCATTTTCTGTTAATGCCGCTGCAAGCAGATGAGACTAGAATGGACTCTGAAAAGTGAAAACATTTTCATCAAATAATTGTGACGTCCAAAATACCCTTGAACAGATGGGGGAACGTTTTGTAGGTAGGATATTACTTTGAAATATATGCCTTAATTTTCAATAAAGATTGGGCAGCGGTAACACACTGGAATTGAGGAGCTTTTAAAATAACACATGGGCAAGATGTTTACAGTCAATCTGTTGCTCAGCTGAGCTGGGTTGATTCCCAGAAGACTGGGCTTTGAAAAATAGGAAGAAAACTTTCAAGGATGGGGAGTTACAGGATCCCTCTTTCACTGTAAGTTTTATGCTGATATTCTATTTGAAGACACAATTAAAACAGAGTTATATGCATGCTTAAGTGCTTTAAGATTGCAAACATAATTAGTTATCCAATCCTACATCATCTCTCTTACATTGATGCTGTTTTCCTTACAGCTACTTTTCCCATTACTAAATTCAATAGTCCTTGCATTACACTGTACCACATGAGCAAATCACACTACTTCCTTCTAAAATAAAACTTCATTCCCTTAATAATGAGCAGATCCTATTCCCTGTGTTTAATGTGCTTTTTTATTAACTTAAAGTTGTTTCCTTTACTTGTAGGCAACCCCAGCTGCACTGAATAACACAGAAATCAGATAGGATCAATTGAGTGTTTTAACTATAGTTGCGACATGCATCAAAATCACTCTTAATTATATTTTCTTATCAAATTTTAAATCTCAGCCTCTTCGGGGAAATAAAAACCCACTTTTGGAAATAGAAATAACTTGAATTTACACACTATCACTGATCCTTTCCTAAAGGAGCCAGGGGCATTTTACGTCTTTTCCAAAACAAACTACAACAGAAGAAAAAAAAAGAAAGAAAAAAAAACTCTTTCACAAAGACTTAAACTGATAGAAACAACCTGAGACAACCTAAAAACAGCAGAGGGAAGAAGAGGCAGGAGAAAAAGACACGAGACAAAGCAGACCGAGGGAAACCTGAGTGCGAGGGAAAAGTGGGAGCAAGTGTTTTAGATGCTTCTTCGGAAGAGGATTATTTTAGGTGATTTTTCACAGTGAAGTGACCTCTCCTCATATGGCACACCGGGCACACGCTACAATGCCTGCCTAAAATGTCTCCCAAAAGCAGAGTATTGTGCAAGGGCTGTATGTTCACGGAATGGTTTTCATTCCAGTTTAGAAAGGACTATGTAAGTGGAAGTCACTGCCTTTTCAATGAAAGTGTTAGCTCTTGGATTGTCTTCTGTTATTTAGCAAACCTCACAACTGAGCTACTTCAACCTAATGTGAAAAAAAATCTTTTTGCTCTGAGTACAAAGCTCGATTGCAATAATGAAGACACAACTTTAGCCTCCCATAGGCAGATATACTGTGTTTACTAGGACAAAAGAAAACCTTAGGAAAAATCATGCCATGTGAACAAACTCCCCTGAGTAGGAACTAGGAACACATTCCCATAGTTTTAGAACAGATTTGCACAACAATTCCCCCCTGGTATTTTGGCAAAATCTGGAGTCGGGCAGGGCAACTATGGACATTAAACAAGCAAATACAATGAAAAGAATAAACATTGTTCTTTCTACAATGATATACTAAACTATGATTTTTTAAGCAAAAAGCTTTACAAAAAAAAATGCCTTCTGTATATAATATAATTTACAATTTATTGTAATTTAAATACAGGGTATAAGTATTTAAATATTGGGTTATTTAAGGTTGAGGCTGTGAGGTTGGCAGAAGGAGATGTTACAGACACAGAGACATCAAAGAGCTTCTTTCTAGCTGGACCTTGGGTAAATATGGGAACAAACACGACACATCCCCTTTTTGTCCTCTTTAAGGAGAGGCAAAACTGCACTCCCCTTTGTCTAACAAATCTCTGATGCTGTAGAGGCCATTACTGGGAAGTCATCAAGTTAAGGAAGGTGAAATCACATCCCATCAATCATTGAATGACCATCGTCATTATGAGTAGGCAAACAAGCAATCCCTAACAGACGATCAATTGCCACAACAGACAAATTCAAACACGCTGTACAGTCTTTATCTACTTTCCACTCTCCTGCAAGTACCAGAAGACTGAAGAGATGAAATCCTATCTGGTCCCCTTCTCCCGACACTCTGTTCCTTGGCTGAGTGAGGTATCTCCCACCTCTCGCTTTCCAGTCCGTGGTCCTGTTTGTCACAGCAGAGCTCCTGGCTGCTTGGGGCCCTTTGAGCAGAGGGTGCTCAGTGTGCAATTTGAGTGTCATTACACCATTCACTCACCTCTCTGACTTTCTTTATTAGTTTCATCCGGGTGGAGTGCCCTGAAGCCATGTGGGTTGGTGGGCAGGGCACTGTGTTTTGGCCGTGGAAGCAGGTGGCCAGTAAGAGGCAGGTCTCACAAATGGGGTTCGAATGGGGTGCCATCCAGATCACCTGGGAAGGAATCGGGTGCAGGTAGTGGGATCAGCTCATGCCCCTCACCCACAACATGCATTGACATGGATGCCTAGACCTCAGACAAGCCACCTTAAGTGACAATATTTTAATAATAGGCACTGGCCTGGAGATAATGAGAATAAGACAGAACCAGAGTCTCCAAGACAAGGTGAGAACCCTTGTACCAGACAGGAACTCTGCTTACAACTCTTCTCGGTCATACATCAGGAAGCTAATAAGTCCCTCTCCTTAATACCACCCCCTTCCCTGGGTATGGGTTGGGAGCAGGCAGTCTAGACCTTTATCCTTATGGATTTTGCACGTATCCATAAAAGGAGTCCAAATCTCTGAATCCTGAGTTAGAAAATAGGATGCCAAACAAGCAATCTTCAAATGAAATTTTGCAATAAATAATCTGTGTAGGAGGGTCATGTAACTGGCCGTAATATTTAAAGTTACATTGTCATCTTGCTCCCAAAGAAGTAATTATATGCCACAGGTTCTAAGTAGTGTAGATAAAAACAATTACAGATGCTTTGGCCACCACATATATAGTTCATTGTTCATCTACAGTCAAAGATCAGGAACTTAAATATTTACATTGCCTATACTTTCTGTGTAAATAGCTGTCCAGAATTGCACCCACAATTATTTGCAATCACTTGCCCTAAAGTGGAGCCTTCTTTTTTATGCTGCAAGCACATGTTGCTCATGATCGCCTAATCAGAACACAACTGAAGAACAAGGGGCGCTATCGCGGCAAGCTGAAAAGTCCAGGCAGTAACAGCTGAGGAAGTTTTGCTGAGGCAGAGGTGAAGGGGTTGCTACTTTGGGGTCTGCCCAGTACGTCAGAGGAAGATGTCACCCGAGGCATGTTCACAAACCCCTTTTAATTAAGACGAGTGTTTTCAGCAACTCCAGTAGGTTTGGTTTCAGGCCTCCCAACAGCTCAGCCTTTCCATGAGCAAGCTTGCAACAACCACTTGCTCTTAGATCCCAGTTACAAACATATTTCTGTTAATGAGTATCAGCTCCCTTTGGCAATGCGCGCGTCTACTTTCTGCAAGGCACACAACAAATAATTCTGAGAAAAAATATTTCCAAAGCCATTTGCCTCTCAACAAATTGTACAGGCATACGTCAGATCTTCTGTATTTTCATACATGTGCAAGTACAAACTGCAATTCTTTCACTTTACATGTCCCTGAGGTTAGTCCAAAAAGTCACAAGCACGAGATGGCTGAAAACTGCATTTTAAATATGATACATATTTATTAAATAGTGTCATTTCAAATGCAGGGTACAAATGGCTTTGTATTCCAGTGATTTCAGCTGATATTTGTTTTTCAAATGCAGCCATTAGTATAAGCTGCTTAATGCGTGAAATACTCAGAATATTCATTCTTTGTGTTAATAATATAATTACCCATGGAAGCCTTCCCCCCAACACCACATTGAATGGGCCTCTCAGTATAAATAGTGGAATGTAACTCAGCTCTGTATGAAACGTGTATGACCTAAAACAGTCAAGCTCTCAGAAAAATCTATTTTCCTTTTTGTTTTCTCTGATTCACACTTGCTCTGTTTGCAATGCTGTATGACAAGAGAAATGTGTGGCAGTATTGCAGTGGGAAAATATAATGCAGTTACTTACATAGAAATGACAACTTGGGGCATCAGGTAATTAAAAGTGAAAAGAAGCTTTACAAGGCATCGCTGTGACTTCCTGTGCAGTTTTTGGTGCAGAATGACAGACAGGCCAAGCAGAGCTCTCAAACTCCCCAAGCCCAAATACCAAACAATATTGCAAACAAAGGCCCAGCGACACCAGGAAATTAATAACACTTAACGTGAAAAATGTTCTACATTCAGTTCAGTTTCATGTTAAACGAGTGTGACTACATATTGCTGGCAAAAATTTGAAGCCTTCCTGCCTCTTTTGCGCAATCCTTCCCCAGACCGAATTGCCACTGGTGTGTGGGGCAGGGGATGAAAAGCAGCCATTTGAGCTGGTCACCGAGATCTGCCCTGGCTGACAAGTGTGAGAGTTCAATGGGAGCTCTGCCTGAACAAAAGGCTACAGGATCCCATGTGTTGAAACAAGCGTTTCACTTAGAAGGAGGGTGCAAACATATATGGTTTAAAAGTACAGAACATTTTGTTCTTTGGGCTCCATTTTTCTAGTCTTGCTCATGCAGAAGGAATTTCCAGGGGCCTTCTTGAGAGGTAAAATATCTTCCATGATTAAGGCTGGAGGAGCAAGTCCTTCACCCACCTAGCAGCTATGGAGCTGTTCGCAAGCTGTGGGCAGGTGAATCTGTCTTGAATGCTGCAGATGCTTAAAATGTATAGCTGATATTAGTTAGAAACAGCACAATTCCCTACAGGTCCCACAGAATCCTTCATTAATGTGCTTCAGAGCACATTCCCTCTGCTCCTGTTGTGTAATTGGAAAGCCTAAGTAAAACACACTCTCTCGATTCCCTGCTGTTCTACTCCTGCTGTAGGCTCCACTGAGTTTGGTTATACAGACATAAAGCTGGAGTAAGTATTACAGAACAGCCACTTCTCTTCTCCAGGGGAAATCCGCTGTCTGCCTTCTTAAGACCCAGCGTTCACAATGAGCTTTGTACAGAGGAGATGAGGAAAATAGCGTTTACCCTGAAGTCCAAAGGCACAGCCTATTTCACTGTAATCCTTCTGGCATGTAAATTATCACTGTGGCTTCTCCATTTTCCGCCACTCCAGCTACCTGTTTGCTGGATGTGTATAAATGAACCAATGTTCTCTCCTTCCCTCTGCTCATCTATTTACATCCGAAGCAGTACACATTGTGAAAGACTATGTAAAGATCCAAGGACGTGTCTTTGGCAAGACTTAACTGTAACAGCACGTCATCCCAGACTCCCTGCGCTTCGGTGAATGGACAACTAAGTCAGTTCTACATGTAGCAAGAATTTGGTTCATAAATTTTACTTTGCATCTTGTTGGAACAAATCTTTTGTCAAAAAAATAAAAAAGCAAAAACTGCAAAAAATCACATTTTCACATCCTTATTTGGCATTAATTTTCTTTGAATACATTCTCTAGTAAGCAAGTCTTAATACTAAATGAATAGATTGGTGTATAGTTCAGAAATTTCCAAATTCTATTAATATGTATTGTTTGTGGGGGAAATCTCTTTTTTATCTTCTTTTAGTGAGCATAACTTAGAAAATGACCTTTTGGATAAATGCTTTTTTGTTTGTCTGCCCTTTAAAACTCTTTGGACAATGTATTTTGATAAATGAATTCCACTTTATTAATAGAAATTTGCTCCATTTTTAGATAGTGAATATGTTTAAATTACATTTATCAGGCAATCTTTCAGATTGAACAGAACTTTGAAATAAAACTGGTATTGACAATAGAATAGTGATATATTATCAAGATGAAAACATAAATATCAAGAGTGAAAAAAGATAAAAAATAGTTTCCAACACTGAAATAGTTTCCAGCACTGAAAATAACCCAATTCACCCAATATTGTTCCTCAGCGTGCCTGTTGAGATAAATGAGATTCCAAAGGTTTATAATCTATGAACCACTTTCTGTGACTATTTCAGTAGAATCATTCATTTGGAAAGTGAATGGCCCAGACTGGCACTTAAGACAAGAGAGCCACGGTACAGCCATCCTCAACAGAATAATGGCAAGATATTTCCACAATTTTTAGCAAGATTCCTAACAAATTATTCTAATTTGTTTTTATTGTTGCTTTTAAAGAAAATTGTGGAAGAGTGAATATTAACTCTAATTCTAAATCTAATTCTAGCTTTAACTGCACAGTCATGGCTAGATTGCAGTGCACATTTTATGTAATACGCAATGAACAAAATAATAATGGGATAATAGAAAAACATAATACAAAGCAAGTATAATGCATTAAGAGCAGAATATTGTTTGTAAGGCAGAATATATAAAAATGATTGTTCACCTTTGTGACCTACGATATGTCCAACTCTACCTCCTTCACCTCGTTGCAAGTATTCATGCAGTTTGCGCTCAGCAATGTGAAAGGGTCTGATTCAGCTACTGTCAGCACCAAACAGGAGATACAAAAACCTCCTCAATGTGGAGTCCAAAACCAGGCACAGGACTCAGCAAATATGTCCAAAGTCTCTGTCCTTGAATAGTAGCATGCTAAACGGAGATCACAGTTTTTCCTTGAATTCATTACAGCTATAACAAATGAATTGCAGGGAAGGCAACGTTTCTGAGAAACTTGTGTTACATTTTGAAATGTTTCCATTGGATGGAAAAAGTACAGTTGGTTTTTTTTTGTATGTTTTCTTTCTTTCTTTCTCTCTTTCTCTCTCTTTCTTTCTTTCTTTCTTTCTTTCCTTCCTTCCTTCCTTCTTTTTTAAGCCTGTGCTTTCCCAACTAGCAACAGTTGAGTCTTTTATAGCTTTTCTCCTGGCATGGGATTTGATTAGCAAGTACAAGGATTTAGACAGAGATTTGTTAAGTCACAGTTATATTGTGTTGCAATTAAAATGTAGGAAATTCGCAGTCTACTTAAGCGGTTAAAAATGCTTAATGTAGGAAGCAATTACACCTCATTTTCGAATTATTCCCCTGCCTACCGAGCGCAGCGGCCAGTACAGCGCAGCCACCAGGGCGGCGGTGGGCAGCGCCATGGGACGCCCCCGGCTTCACCCGGCCTGGGGGCGGCCCGGTTCGGCACGGCGCGGCAGGGGGCAGAGACCCCGTGAGCGGCGCGGCCGGGGCCGGTCGCGGCGGGGGCCGGTGCGCGGCGATTCTCGGGTGTCTACTCGGCCGGTTGGGCCGGGCGGCCGCTGCACAACCCGGGAGAGAGGCGGGCCGGGGTCTCCCGGGGGGGCTGGCGGCCGCCTGTGCTGGGGGAGGCAGCGGAGGCTGCAGCGAGGCTCTTTCCCGACGTTGCCCCTCCGTGCGGAGTTTTTGGCTCACGACCCAAAAAAACAAGCAGCCGCCCAGCGAAGGCCGACACCGGCCTGAGACCGGGAGCGGCAGCCCCGGGAAGGGGCCGCAGCCCCGGGGCCGAGCTCAGAGGCCCGGAGCATCCCCCCCGCCCGGCCGCCCCTCTCTCTTTACCTGGCTGTACTTGGCCTCCTGCTCCAGGGAGCTCTTCTCCAGCCCGTTCACGGCGTGCTGGGCGGCAGGGGGGAAGCTGTTTCGGCCCAGGCTGCTCCATTCCTCCACCTTGGGGCTGGGGTAAGACGAGGTGTCACTCACTGAGGGAAACACGGGGGAAAGGGGGGAGTTAGAGGCAGGGGTGGCTTGCTGCGGGCAAACCCCGGCCCTGCTCCCCGGGGGGCAGAGCTAAGAGGAGGCCTAACGGGTGCCCCCTGCACCGTGCTGGGTCCCCCGGCTGGCCCTGGAGGGGGGAATGCGGGAGGAGGAGGAGGCGGGCGGGGGGGCTGCGGTGTCCCCCGCTCCCCCTGGTGCAGCTGATGGAAGAGCATCCGCGGCCAAGGCAGGAGCTGCCTCGTCCCCGTGTCGCTGCGCGGGTCCCCGCCTGGGGTCTCCAGGATTAGATTTGTCCGGTATGTGTGCGAGCGTGTCCGAGGGCAAAGTGTTTCCCCTGGTAAAGAAGTAACCCCAGCGCGGCTGCCCAGCGCACCAGGCTCTAAACAAGGTTGGGACCAAACCCAAGAAAACAAAGCAGGTAACCAAGCAAAACGCACAGACGAAAAAATAATAATAATAATAAAGGAAAGACACGAAAAATTGGAGCAAAGGGAAGAAACAAGAGAAAAAGGAGAAAAGCCCTGTCCTTTACGCGCATCAGCCGCCGCACGGGAATACGGAGCACGGCCGGGAGCCGGGGGGGGGAGAGGGGGAGAGAGGAGGGGGGGCACGGCCCCTCCAAGCCCCGCAGGAGGGTGCGGGGTTGCGGGGCTGCGGGTCGCCGTGGGAGCGGGCGCCCGTGCCCCAGCACCCCGCTCGGCCCCACGCCGAGGCCGGGGAAAAAGCACAAATCTGAAGTTGTCTTAAGAAATTGAGCTCTCTCCGTGAGCGCCCTTTTCTGCTGATCTCACACTTTCCCATGAATAGGGGCTTCCTTTCCGTGTCAGCAAGGTCAGTTTATCCTATAAATCAAGGGCGAGCAGCCCCCATCTGCGGCATCGGCTGCTCAGCAGCCCCAGGTCGGTGCCGGGAAGGGGAGGGGGGAGATTTTACACCGCAGAAAGGCGTGTGCAGCTCCGAGGTCTGAGAGAGACGGGGAGATGCCGAGACACCCGGCAGTACCGTCAGAGGCCTGCCTGCCAATGTGGTGTTAATAAAAGAGGAACTCACTAAAAATCTCCAGTTCTCATGTGATTGTAATGTTCTCGTTCTCTTTAATGTTCATTGCCAACACTACCTCTCCCCAGCACAGAGCAGAGGTTGCCAGGCGTGTATTTTTAAAGCCGACTCGGAAACATATTTGTTTGTGCCGGCGTGGTCTGAGGATAACAGTGTACAGTGAAGCAAAGAGAGAAGAAGGGCAAAAAATCGTATGTCTGTATAAATAAAACATACTTATGTGAGTATGTATTGCTTGGAAAAAACGCCAGCTTTCGGAGGAAAGAATAATTATTCTGCAATACATAAAGGATCACTTTGCATTTGAAGTGCTCCTGGAACCGGACGATTGCCTTTAAAAACGCAATGAAAACAAAAATCACCCCCCCTTCCCTCCGCTAATTGGGAGGGAAGAGTGGGACACAGAGATCGCTGTAGGCGAAGGTTATTTTAGACTGTTGTTTTAACCACATTCACTGTTAGTTCACTGGCAGAGACCGGAGTGGAAAAAATGTCCCTTTCTCTGCGGCAAAGCGTAGCGAACGGCTCGGAGACACGACACAGTTTCCAGCCGGAGAAACAGAAAGAAGGTGGAAGGGATACAAGGAGCAAATCTTCGGGGTTTCGCTTTCCTGGACCACCGCTTCGAAGGAAAATACAGCATCAGAATTAAAGCAATTAGGTGACATTTGAACTTCCTGCCCGAGCAAATTTGGCCTGATTGCGAAAACTAGAGAAAATGGACTGCTCGCTAACGCCAAGGCGGCGCCTGCGACCCGAGGGCGGCAGCGAGCCCTGTCCCAACCGGAACCGGGACCAGGACCGGGACCGGGATCGGGAGCCCCGCGGGCCGCGGGGCAGCGGACCCCGGGGCCGTTCCCCCCAGCCGGCGTCGCCACTTTCCGGGTCACAACGTTACCGGTGGCTGCCGGTATTTCCCGTTCGCTGGTACGCCCGCGGCTCCCCCCCGGACCTCCGACGTGCCCCGGTCACAGGTCACAGCCCCCGGTAAGTTCGGTGCCGGGGAAAACGCAAGAGGCTTCCCGGGGAAAGCCGCGAAAGCCCCTGCCGAGCCTCGGAGCGGACGGGGAACGGGGTCTCCGGCCCTGCCCCGCTGCGGCCCCGCGTACCCCCCTCCTCACCTTGGTCTGTGATGGAGCGGATCCCCAGGATGTCCGTCACCGAGTGGGACGACGGCCACGTCCGGGGCATGGCCATGGTGCTGGGAATCGCGGGCACCCCGGGGGGGGTGGGCACCTTGGCTCCCGCAGCGGCGATGGGGCTGGGGTAGGAGTAGATGTGGTTGTAGGGCAGAGCGGGCTGTGGGGGCGGCTGGTGCTGCTTGTAGGAGTCATAGTGATTCTGCTGAGACAGGTTGCCGATTTTGTTCCGGAGGATGCGGCTGATGGAGCTGACCGACGGCACGTTGTACTTGTCACACACGCCATCGGCCAGAAGGCGATCCCGGATCTCCCAGGCGAAGATGCCCGGATCCCTTTGTTTGTAGGTCCGGATATGTTTTACCACCGTGGGGGTGGTGACCCGAGGCTTGCTGCCTCCGATAGCCCCCGGTAGGATGGAGCCGGTCTCGTTGTAGCGAGCCAGGATTTTGCTGACACAGCCGTGGGAAACGCGGAGCTGCCGGCTGATGTCACACGGTCTGATACCCAGTTGCGCCAGTTCCACAATCCGGAGCCTGATGGCATTAGGCAGGGGTCTCCCGTTGACAAACACCCCCCCGAGCTGGTTCACTTCCCCGAAGGCAGGTTCTGCAAGCAAACACACAAACACACCCGTCGGACACGGCCAATGGTTCTGAAGGGGGCGTCTGAACGCCTCGTCACCAGAAAGCAGTTGTCACAGCTCGGGGACCCCCTGGTCACTCCACTCACGCTGCTTTCAAATAGCAGAATATCCCCGAACTTAAAAAGAAAAAAAAAATAAAATAAAGAAAAGAAAAAAAAAAAAAGGAGAAGGCGAGACAAAAATGGAAGAAACGAAACGAAAGAAAGAAAAGCCGTGACAACAAATGTCACATTTCTCCGGACCGTGCATCACGCGTATTCCGAAAAAGCACATTCCAGAGACGAAAAGTCGCCTGAACAGGCAAGTCAGCCTTATTGCCACAGGAAGAGGAACGTGAAGAAAAGAAAAAGAAAAGGAAAAGAAAAACATTATCAAAGGCGTGGGGGAGGGGGAGGAAGGAAAACTAGTTGAGGAAATTCTTTTAAATCTTGGGAGAGGCAAGGGCAACTCGGTGCTTCTGAAAGCCTGGTCGCGACGAACATTTTAAAGCCCATTTCTGGTGCTGTTAGCGCCTCTCTCTTAACAGCACAATTACACCAGGCTGTAAAACAAACGTGCTAAAATGTTAACTGCTCAGATCGGTGTCAGGAATAATATACAACGTGCCACTGGCTCCAGCCATCCACTCGCCTGCGATCCTGCCTCGCACTCGCCTAATAACATTAATAATAAACCGAGCAGTCATTAGCTTTCTCTCTTCCCTGCTCCTGACCCTCGGCGCGTTCTTACAACTTGTAGGAACACGAGCAAAGTCAATAAGGGAGCTGCGGCGGCACATGACGGCGCACGGGTGCTCCCTCTCTCTTGACAGCACTTGAACCCTCCTGCAGCTTCCAGCCACTTACCCATTCCTCTGAGCAGGACACCTCTGAGGCTGCCCTAAATCCCGAGCGGAGCCCTAAGCCCCGAGGTGCTCTGCCGGCCTCCCGCGCTGCCGGCCGCCCTAGCCCACCGGGCTCTCTGCTTTCCAGCGCGGAGGCGGCAGGGGCGCGAGGAAAAAGGGCCACAAGGCAATCTGCTTCCCGGCAAGAGAGCCTTGACTTGTGCATTTCAACCTCAGGGCAACGTGGGCAGGGCTGGGCTGGGCAGGGCGCCGCAGCCCATCACTCACCCGAGCCCGCCCCCGGGGGCGGCCCGGCGGCCCAGCCGCCCTCCCAGTGGCCAGGGGAGATGACAGACAGCACGGGCCTGGCGGCCCTTCCGCTCCCTCTCGCAGGCGTGCTCGGCACCTGGGTCCCCAGTACAATAGAAATGCCTATTTAATACCTGCCTGGCGGTAAGTTGCACGCCAAGTGCAATTAATGCCGGGGCGGTGCTGAGCGGGGCTGGCGCTGTGGTAGGGCAGCACCCTGCCAGGGGACGGGGGCGGGCGGGCAGCCCCGAGGGGACGGGAGCCGTCGGGGGGCCGCGGCGGGCCGTGCCGTGCCGTGCCGTGCCGAGCCGAGCCGGGCCATGCCGGGCAGGGCGCAGCGCCGGGCTCCCAGCCCCGCGGCACCGCGGCTGCTGCCGGTCTGGCCTTGCCCCCTCCGCTGAAAGCCGTCGGGGCGGCCGGGGGGATCCTCCCCGGCCCGGTGCCGGGAAAGGAGGGTGTGCCGAAACCCGCGAGGAGCTCCCGCGTTTGCTCGCAGACACGGGAGAGGCGTTCTTTGTTTTCTGCCCCTTTGCAATAAAGCGCTTTTTAACTAACGAATGGTTCACGGGCGGTGCAGGAGACGGTAGCGAGCGGCGGCGGGCAGGTTATTGCTGGGGGAAGCCGCAAAGAGGTCGGGACATCGGCTGCAGCATCTCCTGCCCCGGGAGGAGACGGGCAGGGTCTCCCAGCCACCGGGGCTGCTCTTCGTCGGCCGCCAGAGCCCTCCGCGGGTTTCGTTTTAGTCCCCGTACTAAATGTGGCGCTGAGCTTAACTGTAAAACATCAGCCTCTTGCAGCTGATTTCGACTATATCAAAGACACTGCGACATATTAACAGTTAAAAGAAAAACAGACAAAGCTGGTAGGAATTAAAGTACGTGTGGGTCACGGCGTGTTTGTGTATGTGGAAGACGTGTTTGGTTTGGCACTAGGTGTTCGGATCCCGATCTATGAGCTCGTGTGTGTGCCTCTCATACACATCCCACGTACGTCGCGTTACACGCAGAAATCACGGGCTTCCCACCTCCAACAAAAGATTTATCATATTTTTCTTTATTTTTTTCTGAGATTTGTTGTTTGTTTGTTTTAATAGACTCTCGAAGATCCAGGCTCTATAAATGAAATAAAACGTGAAAAGAAATAACATGGTCACCGCGGCGCACGAAACATCAGCGAGTAAAATATGGATTTGATGTCGCTGGTGTGTATGAACACTGTATAAATATTAGGTGAAATATTTGTAAGAGATATTTTATTGAAATCTAATTATTTGAGCTAGATTTTGGATTCGTGTCACAGTAAAAGTGCCCAATGAGGAATAGTGAGGATGTTACAGGAGATCGACCAGAAATTAATGGCACGTTGCAGGCGTTTTTGGGTGGCAAGAAGACGGTAGGGGTTCCTCAGCATGTATCTATTTGATCGCAATATCGGCAGATACTCTGTTTACTCCGCAGAGGTTCAAAACCAACCATTTTCTCTAGCAATTCTGTGTTTATTTCTGAAACATGAGCTACAAATTCAGCATATCACACTTGTAAATTGCGGTGCTTCCGAAACCTAAATCAAATCACCTCTAGCAAAGGGCTCCCACCGCAAAGACACATATGCGCACAAATGCCATCGTTAGAAAGCAGTGCTCGCAGGCGATAGTCGCAGGCATTTGTTGAAGTCAGTCTTTCTCGGCGTCGTGAGCTGCCCTATTCGCACATCCTATAAAAATATCCCATCCGGATATTTTGAAGGCAGGAGGTATTGAATTAGTGGGAGCTGGATCCAGCAGCTAATTCAGTTCATTCTGCAATTGAACAAAGGAGGGGAGCGCGTGTTCATCGAGCTGCCGACCTGCTCCAGGAGCTTGCTCCTCGCCGACCCGGAGCGGAGCCCGGCACGCCTGCCCTCCCCGCAGCCGCCGCTCCCCGCCCGGCCGAGCCGTGCCCGGCGCCCGGTGCACCGGCACCGGCCCCGCGGGCTCCCCGGTGCACGGCCCCTGCCCTGCCGCCGCTACAGCCCGGTCTAAGCGACCTGTGGCCGGGGACGAGCTCGGCGCACCCGGAGCTCTCCCCCAGGGTCGCTGTGATGCTCGGACGTGACCCTGCGCTGCTCTCTCACGCTGCCGGGGCAGTTTCTCTCCCCATCTGTGCCTATTGTGTTCACAACTGCGTCTTTTTCTCCCCCCCCCCCTCCCGCGGGGTGTCCTCCAACCTGTCTGTTCCCCCTCCTTCCCTCTCCCACCCCTCCACCCCGCCTCTGATCTCCTGGCTATTTGGTTTCTTTCCCTTTCTCAATGTGTGTTCCTGATGTGGTCCTGTCGGAAAAGCTCGTTTACTCTGCTCGGGTCTCCAGTGGTTTAAGGATAATGTTTATCAGAAGTGAACGTGCTCAACTTGTTTCCATTCAACTGCTGAGTGTGGGCTGAAATACCAAAGGTCACATCTACAGTGAGTCGGTAGAGGGCAGGGGGAGCCGAGAGGAATATGAAAACATTGTAATATACAACAGCCTGTTGATCGCTGGTGACCTGCCTGGCAAAAAGATTAATTTTTTTTTTTTTTCAGGTAGGAAATAATTGGAGAATTGAAGGGGAAAGGCGGCAGGGAGAGGAGGGCGGGGGGCGCGGGGCCGGGGGGGGGGGGTCGTCCCGGGCAGAGCACGCGTGGCGGGGCAGGGGGCTCGCCCTGAGGTGGGCGCTCCCTCCGTGGGGTGCCCCGGCAATGCAAAGCAACGCGTGGGGGTGGAAGGAGACCCCTGCAGGGGCGAGCTGAGACCCGGCTTCCCCTCCCCCGGCCCCTGCTTGCCCGTGCAGAAGAGAGGGAGCGAGCCAGGCCATCCTGCCTCAGCCCCGGCTACCGGGAGCCCCCGGACCCCTTTTAGGCAGAGCCCTGGTGGGCAGCCCCGCTCCCATGCAGAGGAGCCCCGAGGTCGCTGGAAGTGTCCCGCTCCCCCCTCTTCGCACCCCGGGGCCCGGCAGGCAGAGGGCTCGGGGCTGGGGGGCTCGGCCGAGCCCTCGGTGGGTGATCCCCAGAGCCCCTCCCGTATGGGGGCATCAGCTTGCCCCTCCGGCCGGGCTCCGGTCCCAGGGCGGCCTCGTTCGGGGCTCGGGGGGCTCACCTCGGCGTGGGCAGCTCCCGTGCCCCCCCGTCGGCTGCAGGGAAGGCCCGTCCTCCTCCATGAAGGCCTTCTGGAGGGCCTCGGCGTGATTGAGTGCCTCGCCGGTCTCCAGCTTCCTCTGCTCTCCCACTGTAGGAAGAAATCAGCCAAACAAAACGGGACACCCCTCCAGCCTGTCTTTGAAGCTGCAGATTGTTAATGATTTTTTCTGGAAGGGAGCTAAACCCCTCTCCCTCCGCGAGAGGAGGCAGCTACTGAGGAGCTGTTAGGGCAGAGGGACGCTCCTGCTGCAGCGCATTTTATAAGTAGAAAAAAACCCGAGACCCTTCCAGAGGAGCAAGTCGGATGGAAGGATTTCTCGAGCCGGTGTGGGGAAGGTGTGGGTCCGGTATGGTGGGGTTTAGAGCCACACGGACGTGGCAAGGCTGTTGCAGAGGCTGTCGCAGGCTGTCGTTGTTGTCCTGCCTTGCCCTCAGCCCCTGCCACGCGGTGGAGGAGAGAAATCCCCGCGGGAGGGACGGGGGCAGTTTGGAGAACAAAGGGCGCCTTGGAATGGGGGCAACGCGGGAGGGTGTCGGAGAGGGGTCTGGACATCTGGGAAAGCCAGGCCATGGACAAGTGGGGCTGAGGCAGGTGAAGGGGCAGAGACACCCCCGGGCCGTGTCAAGGAGGGGCTGCTCTAACTGCGCACACAGTGTCCGGAGGAGGGAGCGCACGGAGAGGACAGCAAAGCCTCCAGAGACCATCCCATGCCCCGGGGAGAAGGGGGGGAGAGAGCTGTGCCTCCCCGCCGGAGGTGACCCATCCCGCAGCGAAGGTGCTGCGCGGTGTAGAAAGAGGCGAGAGCCACGGGGCGTGCGTTTTGCACGGAGCCATTCCTCCACGCGGGAGAACAAAACCCCACGGGATCTGCAGGCATCACTCTCATTTTCCGCGGGTGGCAGCTCAGCACCCCCACAGAGAGGGGCGCGGGGGGTTCGGTGACCCCCGCCCGCGCCCCCTCCGCCCCTGCCGTGTACCGAGCGGCTCTCAGGTGCCTGTCCCCCGTAGCCCGGGACAAATGCGCTTCCAAAACGTCCCTGGTGGATGCTGGCTGGGGAAGCGGCCCGGAGAAGGAATCCAGGCACCGCCGCCCCCCCGCAGCCCAGAGCCCTTTAGCGACCCCCGGCTGCCCCCTTCTGCAGGGGTGGGCTTGACTTTCCACTTGTTCTGCCCTTTCCGGGGGAAAACTGTTGGGTGGGAATGATCCCGGCCACATGTTGCCGATCTTTCGTTGGCAGACATCGCCTCTCTCCTGTTACTGCTGCCCGCTACCTTCTTTTATCTCGCTAAAAAACACGCGTGTGCTTCTGAGTTCACATAACACATGGCTGCATCAAGGTACGGACGGACATATGAATCCCGGACGGGATTTTTTTACATTAAGTCAATGAATAAAATATTCAAGCGTGCTCAGAAATCCGTGCACCAACTCCGACACACCCAGGAAATAATTTGGGATTTTGTCCTGTCCTCAAACAGGCTTGGGGGGTGGCGGGCAGTGCCGCGTGTGGGTGATTGCAGTTTTAAGAAATTGGTTTGACGTCGGGGACGGGTCGGAGAATGGCAATGTAATCGGATGAAGTTTTGTTTAACAAATTTTCATCAGTTGCAAACAAAACAAGTCCTATGAAGCAATGGAGGGCAAAACACAGGTAGGTCTTGGAGTCACCTCGGCGGTGTCAGACCCCCAGATCTGAAGGGAAACGAAAGCTAATAAGAAATCGAGGCAGCCTTCCCTGGGATTTTCCCGGGGCCCCGCTGGGCTTGTGCGCAGGCTGAGCTTTCCGCAGCTCGGCGCTGCGCGGCTTCCTGCGCTCGTCCCGGCCGCGGCTCTGAGCCTCCCCGAGGCCCTGCCCGCCGTCCCCCCGTGTAATGCCAAAGCTGGGAAACACCTGGGCTGTGGGGCAGGAGCTGGCGAGGGCTGTGACAGCGCAGGAGCCCCGCGTCAAGTGCCCCCGGGTGGAGGCGGTGGCAGCGGGAGGATGCGACGCGTTTGTCTCCCCCAGGGGACAGAGGGGACAGACGGACCCTGCTGACGTGGACTGATGGACACCCCTCGTCTCACGTCCATAACCCTTCAGTGTGAAGGCAGGAGCAGGCTCCTGCACTGCACTGTACCGCACTGAAAACAGACGAACAGGTGAAACAAATGCGCAGCGGTGCTAAACCGGGGGAAGACTCGGGGGTAACGAGGTCCCGCGGACAGAGCTTCCCCTCCAAACCCCGCGGTGCCTCCCCGCTGCCCAGCCCCGGGGGCTGCCCCAGCCCAGCCCCTCCGAGCCGGCCGGCATCTCCCGCCCCCCGGCATCCCTCCTGCCACCGCCTTACGCCTTCCTGCCCTGCTTGAATATTCAGATCGAGGTTGGGAGGGTCGGGGGGGTGCTGGTGGTGGTGGCTCTTAATGATCTGTTAGTAGCTTGGACAGGTTTAATAACTTTGCCGCCACTTGTTCTTAGCAATCCCTCTGGAACCCAGACAGTGTCTCATTAGGGCTTTCCTGGTGTAAACATTTGACTTGAATGAGCGGTGTTGAGTTAATTTCTCTTTGCACTAGGATTTGTTTAATGACATATAGGGAAATAGACAATTCTCATGTACCAGGCCATAAAGCTACAGAGGGCCAGATTTTAAAAGCATATTTTGTTCTAATAGAGCAATCGGGTTTTCATTTGTCACATGTTACATGAATTTAGAGTAAATGAAAAAAATACCTCTATTGTTCTGCATTAAATTATAGGAACCAATTGGGAATTCCTAGGCAATTTTCTCCATCTCTGCCTTCACTTCTACAACACCTAGTACCAGTGCCACCTACAGGAATACTTGCGTTTTCGAGCTTTTTTAGAGTAAGAAAGCAGAAACACCGACTCCGAACGCTGTTTTTCTTTGTGGCTTTCGTTTGAGTTCTCCCTAACACACACGTGCACAAACACACGTTCTTTTCTGCCACGGCAGGTGGAAGGCAGAGGGGGAAAGGGAATCGCTGCAAGCGAAGGCTTATACCGAAGGCTTATACTTTTTGGGGTGTCTCTGGCCCGGTGCCGGGGCGGCCGAGCAGCGGGGGTGGCAGCCCGCCCGCTCCAGCGGAGCCCAGCACACCCACCAGCAGCACGGGGAATTTACGAGCTCGCCTGCACAGCGCCCCAAATCAATGCCTGTTTATCTGCTGGCTGTATTTTACGAGGGCCAGCTACAAGCCAAGTGCCGCTCTGCCTTGCTCTCCTGCACACCTTAGGGCTTTACCTTCGCCCGACGATTTATAACGAATGCCTCAGAAATTCCAGGGGCAAAATAATGATCCTTCCCCTCCCGGCTTCGGCGGAGGAGGCCTCGGCTGCGAGCAGCGCTCCCCCTCCGCTGCAGTCCCGTCGAGGCGGCCCCAGGGGGGCGGCCGGGGCCGGGGGCGGCGAGCACCGACCCGCACCGCGCTCCGAAGGTGGCTCCGCGGGGGCGGAAAGTTCCTCCTGGGCTTGGTGTTCCCCTGTCCTTTCCCTCGTTTAAACCTCCCCTGCGAATATTTGTCTTCGAAACTGCGGCTATCCTTTCTGATCAGGTTTAAAAGTGCGTCCTTTTTCTCTTGGTCTTTTACCTTTAAGGGTTTTTAGTTTCCATACTTCTGCGGGGCATAAAACCCTTATCCAAAAATGTGTGCACGTTTATGTGCGCATTATTCAGCGTCATTCTTATACAGCAATGTCCGCAGTAAATGTTGTTGATGCCCATTCTCTCCGGGAAGGAGATACCTCCGAGATGAGCCGAGGTCTGCATGCGGGTAGGGACAGAGGTGTCCGCGGCTCCCGAAGGACCGCGACACTTGATCCAGGTGCAACAAAAAGCGCCCGTGCGCGCCGGGACAAAGTCTGGGCTGGAGGCAGTTCCGACGGAAAAAGGCTGCTAACGTTTTCCCCCGAAACCTCGTCTCCCTTTGCATTACCTAATTACAAAACCCAGAGTTCGTTTCTCTTGAGAGGGTAAGAAATGCGGCCAGGTTTTTAGAAGAAACGAACATTTTTGGCCTACACTGGAAGATTTGTAGTCATGTTAATATTTTAACGTGTAGAAAAAACTATCGTTCCGACCTGGAGACTTCCATTTCGTTGTGAGAAATATATTAATCGCTAATACCAATACTAGTACCACTACTAATGCTACAGGCAGCCGCAGGGAGCAAGCCGAGCTGCCCGTCCCCTCCTGCCTTGCTCGGGTTTGCAGCTGCGTTCGGCGGCTCCCCAAGGCGGGGGCAGCACCGTGCCTGTCGCCCCGCTTTCCAAAGGGCGAGCGACGTTATTAATGCACGGGATAATAAGCCATTTGCGACGTGACATTGCAAAGACGCAATCGAGCGTGGCGTTCGCTATCGGTTGCTGTTTTCTTGTAAAGCAAAACAAAATTCCTGGCTCCCCGGCTTAAAAACTTTCTGCGGGGACGCTCAGCGCTGCCTACGCGCCGGTGCGGGGTCGAGCCCTGCCCGCTTCCCCCCTGCGTGTGCGCGTTTGGGATCGAAATCGTCTCTTCACCCGGCCAGGTGCCCTCCCCGGAGCCCCCTCTGCCCCTTCTCCGGTGCCGGGGAGGCCCTGGCCGTCCACCGCGGCTGCAGCCCCACGGGAGCGGAGCGGGGCCGGGTCCCGCCGAGCAGCCGCCGGCCCTGCAGCCGCACAGCCGGGGGGGGCGCATTTCGCACCGGCCCCCCTCGATTTCGTTTGCAAGATATTTTTCGCCTGCAGTCGCAGTGTAATAACCGAGAGGCTAAAACCCAGCCGGGGCATTTCCAGCGCGGCAAGGTTTAATGGACAAGAGCACTTTAAATACACACATTTCGGAGAAGAAAGGCTGTTTTAAGGAAAGATCCGGGGGCTTTGGTGCTGCCCTGTCATACACGGCAACTTCTGCCCGTTTGCGGGGGGAGACGCCGCATTTTTCGCGAAGCCGCTGGGGGGGACCCCGCCGCTGTCACCCCTCGGGGTGCCCCCGCTTCTGCCCACCACGCCTGGCCGGGAGCGGCAGGGCAGGCTCAGCGAGGAGAGTTTTTTTCTGCCTGGGCTTTAAATCAACGGAAGCAGAAATCGGCTTTTGAGCGTGGCTGCTTCGATGTGCGCTTACTGCCGAAAAGCAGCAATAACAAATAACACAGGGACGAGCCGGGGCCGGGGGACGTTTGGGCTTTCTCCACCGCGCTGTGATTTTGCAGCCTCCGAGAGCTCTCCTTTTCCAGGGGCCGCGAGCACTGCTCTCCGATCCCCTGGGCCCAGCAAAATGAACCCCTATGAGCCCCCTTCCAGCCCCGGAGCCACCCCTTGCAAGCAGCCGCAGCTGGCCCCCCCCCCCCCCCCCCCCCCATCCCGGTCCTCCCAGATGGAGTGGGCGCAGCAGGACCAGGGGCTGGGCAGCAAGACGCAGGGGAGTCCCGCAGCATCCCGGGTGGCGGCTGCCAGGCTGGAGAGCTGGATCCGGCCTTTGCCAGGAGCTGCCACATCGTTTTCACTGCAGCCCATGCACTGTCCTGGTTTAATTTCAAGTGAGGGAGCTGGAGGGAGGAAGGAGAGGGATTTTTGCTGCGTACAGCAGCGTGCTGAGCACCCAGACGTTGGCTCAGGCTCCCTCGAGAGAGTCCAGCACAGTGTGCCACGGCCTCGGCTCCCACCGCAGCCCCGACGGCAGGGCACCCTGGGGGCTGCTGCTCTCTGCCCGTCCCCGCCGCTGCCCCCGGGACCGATGGCTGCTGCGCCCACCCAGCCTGACTGGCTTGCCGTGGCATTTCTCTTCCTGTCCAAGGATGAGACCTGCCGTGTCCCCGTTCGCGACACTTTGCCTCAGAGAGTTTTAGGTCATCGCAGGGACCTACGTGATGGGAAGGAAGGTGATGCCGAGGCCTCCAAGAGAAGGTTTGCAGGCAAGACCGCCGAGTATAGCTGCTGCGAAGGTCACCAGGAAGCCCTGCTGGGGATGCTGGAGCTCGCAAAGCCCGGCAGCCCTGCAGCAGGGCTTCTCCGCGTGGCAGAGGCCAGTGCTTACCCCAGGGCAGGCAAACCACGGGTGCCCTCGATGGGAGGCCGCGTCAGGAGCTGCCTGGAGTGCAGTGGGAGGTTTACAGCATCTCTTCGGTACCCAGGTGCAAGACCAGTTCGTAGCCGAGGCGAGTGGCCCTTGAGCTGCCAAACATGCCGCTGGTCACCGGGCAGAGGCAGGGTGAAGTGGTCGAGGTGCGGCTTTGACACACGTTCGTCGATCGGTGCCTGTATCTCTTTGCGCAGCGATTTAGGAAAATCAATCCAGATGCTTTCGTGCGTTGATATAAACCGCATATGTGTATCTGATGTTTTCCTTGTACCATCAGCATCCCAAGTACTGTGAACAACCTCTCAGCCTCTGCATATCAGGCCAGAATCCACATAAACATCTCTTCACCTCGGTGCAAACTGCCTCCAGCTATATATAATAAGAGCAATAGAAGAAATGTCGCATAGAAAAGAACAGGCAACAACATCCCGTTGTTCTTTACCTTTTCCTAGTGCACGAAGGGTTTGTTTATTCTTTGTATGCACACAATGTAGGATGAAGGCGGGTGCTTCCATGGGTTTTAAATGAGGTGCCCTTTTTACCCTGTTGTTTTTAACCCATAAACTCCACAAGTAAATTGTGACTATCAAAAGAAAGGGAAACAAACGAACATTTTTCTATTATAAATCCCTCTCCTGGTAAATACAGTTGCAAGTCCAAATAATTGTCTGGTTCTGGATGGGAATTTAATTTAGAAGAATCAGATCATCGTAGATTACAACATTCTTGAATTATTAGAATATTATTATTGTAAATTAACAACCATCTAATATTTGGAGAGCTGCAGCATGACAGAAGTTACAAAACACTATCGGGACCAACTTTCTATATTAACTTGCCTACAACTTTCTTAAAAAAATGTGGATGGTTTCTACAACAATATAAATGTTTTAAAACGTTTGAACCTATTACCTTCCTTCGGTATTTCTGTTCCTACACACATAAAAAAAATACAGTTTCTCATTTACAAACAAATCTGAGCATGCTATTCAGAGAAAAGGTACAAAAGAGGTAGGATTACACTGGAAATGCGGTGCGGATTTAGACAATAAAGATGAACATTAGCTTGGCTTTCAGAGACGTATTTATTAACAGCCAGCTAAAATTCTGATGCTTATATAGCCCGGTGAGTATTTTATTTAAATGTACAGATTCGAATTAAAGTTGTTCCCCTTTAGGTATGGGCATACGGCTGTATGCATACGAGTGATTGCTTGCTGGACCACAGGAAAGGTTTGGGACAGGTGGGATCCCCAGATCAGCGGGGAAAGGAAATTACGGCTCGGATGGGCGCTGGCGAATAGGCGGGGAAAGGCCAGTCGCGGGTGGGGAGGCTGGAGGCGAGCATCCCCGTGTGTCCCCAGGTGACACCAAGGGACCCCGCGGGCTCTCCTGCCCGACAGCACCGCTGGCGACACCCAGCCGATGCCAGCCCAAGGCGACCGAATGGAAAATGAGGAAAACGGGCGGGTGAGAAGGTCTCTGGCCGCGGTGTAAGCCCACAGCCTTTCTGCCCTGCCTTCGGCAGCGGCTGCCGGGCCGGGGGGAGCCCGGGGAGAGCCCGGCGGGAGGGGGCAGCGGGAGGTGGCAGCGGGGAGAGCCCCCGGGGCCAAGAAAGCCGCCTCCTGCTCTGCCGTGCTCTGTACGCGTATAGATGTGTATATATTTATTTTCAGCGCTGTTGTGTTTTACACGAAACGGGACGTTTTCTGGGAGAGGGAGGCGGTTCCTTTCCCGGAATAATCAGAGCAACATTTGCCTCCGGCTCCTGCGCTGGTGCTCCCCGACTGTGTGCTTAAAACAACGCGTTTGTTCTTGCTCGTTTATTTTTCTCTCGGTGTATTTTGGGACTCCCGAAATAAGCCGCTAGTAATACCTCTAAAGCCCTTTTGGCGTCAGAAGCAAAAGCAACAAATGCAGCCGCTTCTGCCTCTCTTTTACCCATCTCGCCCCGCATCTTTGAGCTGGATGGGGAAAGGGCGGCGAGGAGAGGCACCGCGGCGGCTTGGACGGAGAGAGAGGGAAACATTTGTTCTGGAGAGAGACCCTTCTCCCAGCAGAGACCCGAAATGCCGGCTGGAGGGGCGGTGGGTGCCGGGCCCCGGCCGCGGGGCTCCCTCCCTGCCTCCCTCCCCGTCGGGGCGGGGCAGCTCCCGCTCTGCCGGTTTGCCGAGGCGGGAGGTGCCCCGGGGGAATGGTGCCGTTCCTACAGTATTCCTACACTTTGCACGGCAGGAAAAAGGGGTCCGCATCGCACGAGCGCCGTGAAACAGCCGGCGTGAGAATGAGCTCTCTGCCCACGTCTCGCCCTCTGCGGGGCTGCTTGAATTTGCCGGGAGGGGAGGCAGGAGAGCTGGGGCTGCTCGGCGTCTTTGTTCCTTAGGGAAGAGGAGATTTATCTGTTCCTGAGCTTATTCTCTTGCCAGGTTGATCTTAAGAGCGATTAAGCGATTTGGAGCAATACTCGCCTCGTCCTGCTCGCCGGAGATCTCCCTGGGAGCGAAACGCCCCAGCTGTGGGGCTGATACTGGGAAGTCCCGAGGGGGCTCAGGGTGGGATCCTGGTGCCGTGGGGGACCCTGGCCATCCCGGAGGGCAGATCTGTCCCCCAGCTGTGTTGGGTGTTTTCTCTCGGGCCCTGGGAAAGCACCTCCGGGGGGAAGGAAACAGGCAGGTAATGAAAGGTGCCTGTCCTAGCATTGAATTACAGCCAAACTGTAAACCTCAAATCCTCTATTTTCACAAAGTGATTTAAAAAGAATAGTAACAGGTACCCCCCTGCTTTGAAAGGCACAGCTGGGCCAAAGAAACTGCTCTGCCTTCTCGGAGACTGCTCTCCTGGGGAGCAGAGGGTGCACAGGGCAGTGTGTGTGCATGTGTAGGGGTGTATTGGACAGGGGTGGGGGGCTCAGACTGCCCTGGTGCGTGTCTGTGAGTGCATGTGTGCTGGGTCTGCACTGCTCTGTGCATGGGGTCACATGCTGTGGGCTCCTGCACCACTGAAGCAGCTGTGCCGGCACCTTTGACCCCCCCAACCAGGATTTAGCAGGGACTGCGGCATGACTTGGCCCTCACTGCTCCTGCAGCCACAGCTGTCGGGCTTCCCCTTCTGCCTGCTAACCATCCTCTTAAAGCATGGCTTCTCTTTTACAACAGCGAAGCAGCTCGGCAGCCTCCCCGAAGTCGCTCTGAGTGTGGTGGCCCAGATGTGTGGTTAGAATAACCCTTGCTTTCTGGGCGGTTGGGGTGGAGGAAGGTCTCTGAGCTTAACTGTGCTGGGAATTTTCCACTTTCGTTTCAGTCACAGAGACTGGTTGTTTCCAATGTGGAAAGCGCTCCAGGCCTCTCTGTGATTAAACTCATCTGCAGCGTTTGGGATGGGACATTGCAGACTCAGAGACTGGGGCATGGTTCACTTTCTGCTGGGCCCTGACAGGGCTGCAGGCGCTGTAATTCAGAGAGGATTCATATACCAAAGGTTTATCTCTCGCTCTCTCTCTTCCCACATCTCTGCTCACAGCGTAAAGGCAATCCTGGGCTCAGTGCAGTGTATATATCTAACACTCCCCCATGTATCGGAGTCAATCACGCAGTTTTAAAAATTACTAGTAAACCACGAAAAACGACAGATTCAGGCATTGTCATTAATCCAGCCCATGGTGGCATCTTCCTGAAATAAAGTGCATCCTGTATTAATGGTGGTGATGATGATTGCTTTATTTGCTGTAAAGCAAGACCACAGGATACAAGGTTAATATGCTTCAAAAGTAACAGCATATCTCTCACTGAGAGCTGGCTTCTCTTTTTCTGCCCTCCTTCCCTCTGCCAGTCCCAGGATTACAGTTTTAACTTCATGCTTTCCCTCTCTGGTATCAACACTGCAATAGATTGCAGGATTGCAGTTACCAACAATGAAACAAAGGCTTCTCTGCTAGCAGGCTCGGTCCCTGAAGCCCTTTTTTTACCTTACCAGCCCTTCAACACTAAGGAAGACCCATAGTCCTTCCCAAGATCTGCTCAGCTGACTGCTCTCAAAGCAGCTAAAAAATCTCATCTGATTTCTTGCCCTCTTTTTTCAGGTCATTATGTTTGTCTGCCTTTGAGGACACACCTGAAAATCTTCCCAATAATCTATGAAGAAACAGTCTCTTCCAGACGATCATAGTGCATGGAAGGAAGATGTCCTCTCAGAAAACTGGTGTGTTAAGGTCACCGAGGTGATGTGCTGGTACCTGTTTGAAGCCTTTCTGGGGAAGGCTTCCACCGGCTGAAAGTTGTCACCGTTGAATGAAATGGATGCAGAGAGTGAGAAATCCTTTGTCCACAAAGAACAAACAATCATCATCCCTGGAAAGAAGGGATAAACTGTATGCACAGCAGGGAGTGACCTGAAGGCTGAGAAATGCCTCTCTCCTCCTTGCTGCACTGAAACCCTCCTGCTGCTGCCATGCCGTGGTTGTGGCCAGCGGTGGGCAGAGCCCCACTGTCCCCAGCTTGCTACAGGCTGCCAGTGGGTGTGGAGGCTGCCTGGCACTGGCACGCCTGGCATTTCCCACACGGTGCCCAACACGTGCACAGTCAAGCCCAGATTTCCAGGTGGTTTTATTCTGGGCTTAATTCCACCACTGTGCACCAAAGCAAGTAGTGTCTTATTTGGCAGTAAGTCTTGTTCAGTCTTAGTCACGAAGGTGGAATTGGTCCTACAGCAGTAACGATAATAGCTCTCCACCCAAGTCCTTTCCAACACTCCCTGTATGGTCTCCTCATCACAAAAGCAAACAGAAGCTCCCAGAAAAGCAGCAGCAAGTTCAAAGGGATCCAGCTCCTCACCACCTTGATAAAGAGCACAGCACTTTGCCAGGCAGTGCTTGCTCCAGGACCACAGCTTGAGCTGTTGCATATCATTTCTAGATACTGAAGGACTAGGAAGACGCTGACTCCTATGCAACTACATGCTTCTTTAAATGCACTTATTTAGTGGTTAACAGTACTGACAGTGTATGCCACTTCTAGCCTGAATCTACCTGGCTTCAGCTTTCAGACACCAAAAATTAAAATGTCTTTGCCTTCTGTATGTGACAGCAGGAGTGGCTTACAAGTGTTGTCCCAGTCTCACTCCCTCCACCCTGTAAAAGGCTATAAGAGCTGTATGGGGACACTGGGGCAGAGGCCTTGTGCCCATTACCAGCTGCAGCTGCTGGTGCCCGGGCAGTGGAGCCAGGCCACGTGTAACAGCCAAATAGCTAGGCATAGATCTTCAGGAGCAGCTCACTGTGTGCTATTATTTATCTCAAGTATTTCTGAAACAGATATTTTTATTTATTTTTTTTTTTACTGCCTGCCATTTTGGTCACATCCAGGTCCATATTACAAGGTGCTGACTAACAGCTTATGAGCCACATCAAGCAATGGCTCCGGGGTTTGTTTACCAACATCCACTAGAGACTCCAGCTTTTCTGTAGAAACAGAAACTGAGCCCAGGCTTATCCAGGTATCAAGCTGTCACATTCCTTGGGGCCTGCAGAGCAAACTGGCCTTTGTGAAGAATGTTTACCATGACTGTAAGGCAGCTGTGTTTAGAGAATCATTTCAGGAAAGTCTAGAAATAGCCAGCTAGATTTCCATAATAGATTCCTACCTAATTGTAAGGGAAGAGTAACTGCTCATCAGTCGCAGCTTTGCATCCGTCACAGGTAATGCAATGGGATGGCAGTGGCAAGACTCTAACTTAAGAGTCAAACAAGCATGTGGGGGAGTTTTCAAGGTCCAAATCTCACCCAGCACTCAACTGTAACTCAGATTTTAATTTATTCATTATTTCAGGATTTGTTCCTAAAAGATTAATAAAGGAGCCAACTTGTGTAATCCTGATCTCTGCACCAGTAGTGATTTTTCCTGCTCAGCAGGACTGTCACAGCATTTTACTCCTGCTGTATGAGGGCTGTGATTACAATCCATTTTTCTTCAGCTATTGGCAGCTTCCAGTTTAGTAATTGTGGAAAGATATGCTGTCAGATTTAGGATACAGAAGAGAACTGGCCGCAGACTGAATTAATTAATATCCTTGGTTTCTTTAAACAGCCTGAAAGAAGACATGCAGAGAAACAAGGGAAGAATTTCTTTTATTTTGCCTCATCATTGCTTCAGTTCCATAACTTCATGTCTGGCGATCTAGACAGAGGCTTATTCTTGCTTCAGGACAGAAGTAAGTTTTTACTGTAAGCAATCTCTCCTGTGCAAGGAATCCTGACCAATTTTTATTTATTTATTTATATATTTTCTGAACTGCAGCAGCTCTCAGTCCTGAACAACTCTTTTCCATGCTGTGTGGAAGAGGTAAGAGAGCCAGCTAAACAGAGAACATGGAAAAGGCCTGAGCAAACTGCCAGGGAGCTTGTTAAAGATGTGCAAGTTACTTTGTACATCGGTGTTGCACCAGCTCTGGGGCAGAGTGCCTTTAACTCACTCACTTAAATACTATTTTAGCCTGGGCTGGACAGGCCCTTTAATTGGACAGCCAAATAGATTAGCCGTATTTTTGTTTTGCTTTGGGGATTTATTTATTTTGCTAGAAATAGATTCTGTTTGTCAATGGCTCCTACAGACATCGGGGGAATACTTTAAAGTTTATTTTAATCACCTTCTTTGAAATGTGAAACTTTTCTCAATCTCCTGTAACAAACCCAAACTTTCAAAATTTCCCACCAGAAAGCTGTAGCAAGTTACGAATTCTTCACAATTTTATCAAACTGTTTGCTTGTTCATTTCCACTTTTAATTTGACTGGCTATGAGGATTCTTGTCTCCCTGTGGCCTTATTTTCTAGTTTTGCTGCTAGCGCTTATTTTTGACTAAATTATCATTAGAACAAAATTGGTTAAACTAGCTACACAAAATCATATCTGATAACTGAATGAAATATTGATTAAATATAATGATAAACAGATGAAATAGCTTAGACAAAAGATTTATTTTCTCTGTACAACTGCAAAGCACACTATTTTAGAAGTCATAGGGACAAGTTCTGCCTTATGGTTTACCTGCTCTGCTTTCCAGAGAGAGTAGAAGCTACCAGAAGGTATGAAAGTAGCTTTATACTCTATAGCAGATGACAATTGTCTTGTTTAACTCAAACTCTAGCAGTTTATGCTTTCACTCTGGAGTTCCTTGAGTCAGTTCTTTGATTTATAATGGCGTGAATGGTAACTGGCAAACACACACTTGCAAAGGAGACTGAAGCCAGCAGCAGCCAAACAGACACGTTTGAAGGCAGAAGTTTGTTTATGAAGCAAAAGTACAAATTTTTATTTATTTATTTATTTATTTTTAGGTAACTACAGGTCAAGACGTGATGGAAGTACTGTAAGGGAAGAAAATTAGTCATCAACTGTTTGTGCAGGGTTTCACTAGGAGGAGCCATACCGTATGTAATGCTCAGAGCTGTTTGCAATTACTGTATGCCAGATCTAGTCCCAGGGCAGCATTTTTACTATTTATCTTTTTAATGAAGACTTTTCAAATAGATCAGAAGGCAAATTTAACTCAACTTTCTGTGATCCTTTGATTTCTCAGTACGTTATAATTATAGACTCCATTCTGCCACCAAGAGGTCAGTAGCTATAACTACCACATCCACACGCTGTTTATGTAGGGCTGTAGTATTTTGTTAAAAAGAAAAAAAAAAAAAACTATATCTTCCTGTAAATTCTGTGCAACGATAATCACAACAGATATGATTCTGCCTTGCACTTAAGCTGCAGTAGAAGTAATAGGCAATAAAGACACTGAGGAGTCAGGAGTGGGAGCAGGACATTATTTGATTTCTGCAGTTGTTCATCCCTAGGGAAAGCACAAACGTTAAAGGACTGAGAATGGCACAGAGCCACCGCAATCCAGACTGGAAAACACAGGAGAAGAAAAGGAGTGAGTAATGAGTCAGTCTCCCTTTGGGAGCTGCCCAGGGTTCCTGTCATTGCCGTGTTCCTTCAGGGAGCCCAGAGGTCACTTCCCTGTGGGCTTATTGTGGAGAAGATGGCTACGGCTCAGCCTCCTGTTCTGGACTGATGCATGCCCCAGAGGTGAGTAACGCTGCGTGCCTGCTTCTGGGGTGCAGGAGTAAAGGTCCATAACCTCACCTTCCCGCTCAGTCAGGGCTGGGTTGAATCTTCCATGGAATTTAAATTAAATTCCTAAGGCAAGCTCTTTATTGAATTTATAGCAAAGTCTGACCCATGCTGTGTTTACGTGAGGATGTCCTTTGTTTTGTTGGGTTATTGCTTAATTACTAAATAGAGAAATATTAAGTACAAATTTCATGACATGCAATATTTCAAAATGACATGTACTGAAAAGTCTTATTTACATCTACCACACTGACATTTAACTCACTTTCCATTATTCCTGAGGCTATTAATGTAAGTAATTACAGGAGGCAACATGTCTAATATTGACTGTATTGTGGAATAAAGCAATGTTGAGCTGCTAGAGTGTGTTTTATATTAAGTACAAAAAGCTTCTGATACATTTAATGTAACTATAAATCTTAAGTCAAATGCTTATATGTCTCTTTTATGACCTGAATAAACTCAGAGGTAGAAGCAGGGCAGCTGAATAGCCACTCACTGCCAAACCGCATATTCAGCTGAATATGCACTTACAATATCCTTTTCATATTGAATAGAAGCAGAAAGACAGAAAAAGGGCTGAATATTTTCTCTAAATGAAGTAATTTCTTTCCAGAACACTGAGTTTAATGGCAAAAAATTCCCTGAATAAACATGAACTTTAAAATCAAAAATATATAAACAAAACATAAAACAATCAAAACACTGTTATTTTTTCAGTGGAAATCTAGTCCATGCTCGTGATAAGAGGTACTCTACAGGTTTTGATGCTTTAACTGTTGAACATCCGGGAATCCTGTGGCTTGGGGAATGCATGCTGCTTTTCCCCAGTGGCTGAGCTGGCTCTGGTACAGAGGTGGTCACCTCTGGAAGCGCAAGTATTTGTTTTTTACATGGGCTGGTGGGGGAAGGCTGGGCTGGAAGGGTGAAGGACATTTGGAGGGGAAGCGCTGGGGACACTTCCAGCCAGGACACAGCTGATGACATGAATTCAGTTGGCTTTGTGCTTGGAACCTGCTTGCATGTGGCAAAACTAAAACTCCGATCTGAGCCCAAGCACAAAGCTGGAATGGGAAAAGCATGTGCTGAGACCAAAGTAAGGACAAGGTAAGGCCCTTCCAGGGGCACTCTTGATCCTGTCCCCCTGGGTACCATGACATTTGTGTGTCCCTGAGGCACCAGTAGGGGTTTGCAGAGGTTTCAGTCCCAGGTACCTGCATGGTGCCCTCGAGGAAATGTGGTGAAACACTGGCTACGGCACAAGAACTTGCAGAGGCAATATGGAGTAAACCAATTTGACCCAGAAAAATTGAGTTAAGTGCCAATTGCACTGAAAATCACGGAATTAAACCCAGAGATAGATCAACTGCTAGAAAGCACAAGCCCCTACTCCAATCAGTTCCCACTGAAATTAGCTCATTTGAATGGGAAACTTCAGTACAATATGACCTTTTAATATTAAACATGTCAACATTTAAATTGATGATGCGATTTTTTTTAGAGCTATTTACAAGGGGAGTATTTCCCTCTGAATTTGTAATAAATCATGTAAGACATCTTTTCATTCCATTCCCCTTTAAAAAGAAATATTTGGTAGTTTAAAATGTTTAATGTGGTGGAAAATCTAAAGGGAAAAATAAAGCATCAATAGGCTATTTCAGCAGCAGAAACCGCCTGGGACCTGCTTAACCTCCTAAGCTCTTCTCCAAATTTATTTGGAAAGAGGCATATAAAGAGCTCATCACTTTCCTTCTCCATTTTCATGTGTAGAGCATATGAAATAGTTTAGCATCATACTCACACTCCAACCTGATATTGACGGCAGGCTGAAGTAACTTGAGATCACTATTTCTTCCTCCTTATGACAGTTGTGGAACATTTGGTTGACTAATTACCTTGTTACTAGTCAGCATATTTTTTGATATTTGACTTTATTTATGAATGTATATGTCTATAAGGGTAAGAGCCACACACATAGGATACCATTTTAAAACAGAGGATTATTATACCACCATGTTTGCAGCCTTTCCCTGTGCTTATCTCTTGTACAAGAACTACACAGGCAAGAGAAAGTTTTACTCATGTCCGGTACTTCACCCCATCCATCACTCAATACAGGCCAAACTGAAGGACTCACATGAAGACGTGATCAATCTCTTCTTCAGTTCAGTGCAAACCTTCCCCTGACTTCAAGGGATAATGGACTAAACTTAAAAGCATGAACAGAAGTTATGGGGCATCAGGCAGTGTGGGCTATCCCCCCTCTTCTCCTCAGTTTAAATCACATTTGCAGTTAATAAATCTGTAAGAAAATATTTGTCATCAGTTCAGCTCTACCCTTCCAAACATAACAGATGAATTCTGCATATGCTGAGGGACTCAGTATGGCACTCCTATTGCAAGCAACACTCCCATTACTGTCAACAGTGACCAACCAAGTGAAAACTCCACATTTAAAATGAAAATGAATTATAAGGATGCATGTGTGACAGTGGATGGCTGTCTGTATTTGTATCAGTGTCTCTGTGTGTATATATTTGTTTGCTTATTTCTTGTCTTGAAGATAAAGTTTTTAACATATACGAATTTTAAAACTATTTTTAAAGGTTGAGCCCTGTAGCAGTAGCATGTGCTTCCCCCCTCCCCCTCTCCCTCCCCCCCCCCCCGCTACTATTTTTTCTTTTTTTCCCCCAGGAGCATCTGGCTTGGCAGACTCTTGCAGGAGTATCTGTTCTGAACTCATCAGAGGTAGCTCAAAAAGAAATCCATGAGGTGGCCCCAATTCTCTGTCCTCTCCTTCAAACCCCTGCTGAAAGACCATTAAAAAGCTACATGACACTTAAGCACAGCATCGGCATAAAGAACAGTGCATATATAAGCATTTATCCAGCCAGAGAAAAGTAACATTAACCTGACAGACTGCCTCCAGAAATAGAAGAATATATGTATGGGAAAGAAATGCTTCATTTTTGATGGTAAAAATGTAAGTGGACCCTCCTGAAGGGATGTAATTAAGAAATGTAGCAGGAGTAGGGAGGGGAAACATGGATGATGAAAGGCAGTTTTATCACTGTAGAAGGCTTCCTTCTTCAGCATTTATAGGGAGGCTCTGTAGCTGCAGGGAGACTAAAGCAGAAGAGGGTAAAGACAGAGACATGAAGACTGGGTGTTAAATGTGATAAGAGAGCAGCTGGATGTGGAAATGAGGATAAGGCTTTGAACTGAGCACCTGGGCAAAAGACTGAAGCTAAGCAGCTGCATTCAGGAGGTGGAGAGCTAGGCTGGGGGACCTAAGGGGGACTGGGACAAGAAAAGCAGACATGAGAGACCAACGCTTTCAGGTAAGAGGCTGGTAGAGAAAAAGGAAGATTGGTGACTGGAACCGGCTGGGAAAATGGAATGGCAACTGGCTGTGAGAGAAAGCAGTGGTGGGGAACAAGGATCCAGAGATGCAGAAGGAATAGAAATGGGACAGGTGTGGTTTGAGGTGTGTAACACAGACTTAGCGGAGAAAAACATCTGTAAGAGACTGCGGCCCCTTCCCTAGTCGTTCCAGATAACAAGGCCCCTGTGTCATGGCACTGCTCCGATGTCATCCCACAGCAAAAGTGGCCTCTGGTCCAGAGAGGAGTTGGCAACTTTGCATTGCTACAGATTACTCCATCAACTCAGAGGGCATGATAAGTCCGTATGGAGAAGCTAAAAGCTAACCCCACTAGTGCGAGGCATAGAGGTGTTAATATGATGCCACATAATAGAAATTTTGTTTTTCCACTTTGCTTCATTAAGAACCTAGGAAATTACCTACAAACACTCTGTTAAAAGAACTCTGTGAGCTGCCAAAACAAACACTCAGAAGTTGGAAAGTGCCAGAGCTGAAGCTGTCTGTTCAGCTTTTTCCCCATTTGCATATGTGCATGGGGAACACATCTTTATTTGCAGAAGAAAGTACTCTTCTCCCACAGAAACTGTGTCAGTCTGTGCTCAGCCCTGGGTTCTGTCAAGATGAGTCAGGATTGCGTAAGAGGTGCTGTAGTCTACTTACAATATCTATCCATTTGCTGTAGGTTCAATAATGCGTTTTGAATACATTTGATCAGGGCAAACCAGTGGGCAAACCGTCTTGCATAAAGCTGTTGAATGCTAATCTGAAGAACTGGATACAACCCTGCCTGACTCTGCCACATATCTCTTCTACTCTGATAATAAGTTCTTACACCAAATTTTACACACATGGTGACTAATTGCACATTCCCAGTTACGTGGATACCTGGCTTGAGACTCCAGGGCCTGATCTGGAGAAGTGCTGAGCACTCGCAGCTGCAGCAGAACTCAATGGGAGCTCTGCTCTGAATATCTAAAGAATTACATAATGGTAAGTACCCTGACAAATTAGAACCTGGAGTCTTAAATAAAGCACCCCAAATCACTGCAGCTCTCAGCTCTTACCCAGCTGTAAAATAGGGATGATAATCATAAGGGAGATCTGAAAATAAATACACATTTGTGAACTGCTTAGAGACTACAGTCATTAAGACCATGCGAAGCTTTGCAAATTAAATTAAAAACTCTTTCTTCAGATCAAGATCAACTAATCTGTGGTAAGTAGGCTTTTAGGCCACATGTTGAACATATGGAGAAAGGAAAATATTGAATGGCTTTTCAATAAATGAATGCTGCTCATCCTGAGCAATGAAGAGGCAGCGATCCTGTGGGAAAGGCAAGAAGTGGTCATGTACTCAAGGATGGCATCACAAACATGCACACAGAGGGAGAGTATTTAAACTCTGTGCTCCTAAAGCTGGCTATTTGAACTGCTGGACACTTAATGTCACAAATTGCTAACATGATTTTTGTGTATAGAGTGATGGGGATAATAGATGCTTAAGAATTTTCTTTTCTTTTGAGGGAGAGATTTTCTGACTGAAATCAAGCTAAGCATTATACATATGTGCTATTAGCTGACCCTAATCTGACTTAAAAAAAAAAAAAAAAGTATGTGTATATACTGTTACAAAAACCTAATAGGAACTGGGTGACTGCCATATATTACCTGGCACACTGAAACTGTAAAGTCTGCTTTCACCATCAGAGTGTGACTTATCATCTGGAAGTGATTTACTTGTGTGGTTACCTTTGGATTGCAGCTCTTTTTGGTTCTTTACTAGAAAGCAAATAATGATGGAGAATAAGACTTTAGCACTATCAAGTAAACAAATAATTGGGCTGGAGATTTCAAAACCAGAGGTGAGAAGTGATTTTGAAGCTATTCAAAACTCTGCAGGTTTTATCCTCCACGGCTGTTATTAAAAGTAGTTATAAAATCCAGATCTCTGCCCTCCCTCGCTCCCTAGCCCTCTCTTTCCTTTACTATGTGGTATGCAGGGAACATTGCTTGAAATATACTGCTGCTCAGCTCTGCAAAGTCCGTGTCCAGAAAGTCAGTTTGTTTTCTGAAGTAATTTGCAGTGTATAGATCTATACTTTCCTCTAAGTGCACACATATGTAATTTCCATCAGCATCACAAGGATCTACTTGTATGTAACAAGGGGAAAATGTGTGCCATGCTGGGTACTTCACAAGAGAATCTCCAAATGGGTTCACACTACCTCCTTCTGACTAAAAGAGCTATGAAAACACCTCTGATAAATTTGCTATGACTAGTTCATATAGCAGGTGGCCCTCCAGTAGAAACAGGGCAGTTACACGTGATGTTTCTGGTATTTCTGAATCAATGACAGAACTTCCAAGAGCACATCAGTCAGAAGATATCATTCTGTGTGGGTTCCCACCTGTCATGCCTACTGCACCCCCAAATGCTTCTGCAGAGTTATCAGGCACTATTCATTCAGCAATAAATAAATTCAGAGGAAAAGAAAAATGAAGAGATGGTGACAAGTGAGAAGATATTTGCTCACAGTGGGGGTTTAATTAGGTCGAAGTGGAGGAACACCAGAAGACAGTTTCAGATGGCAGGAGCTCCAGGGGGTTTTATACAGTGCTAGCTGAAGAGGTGAGACCGTAGGAAGGACCAAAATGTATGCCTTTGCTACATTAGCAGAAAGAAGGGAATGAAGAGGAGAGTGTGATAAAGATGAACAGGTGAGGCTAGAGAGTTCAACTGATGATTTTAAATGTGGCGTATCACAGGTATTGTTCTTTAGTACCTTCACAAACCTCAGTTCTCATGTACTCACCACAAAGTATGTGGGAGGAGCATCTTAGACAACCTCAGGAGATAATAAAAGTGAAGCTTGAAAGATATTGCAGACATGTAGTGCTGAGTTCATGTTCTGCAAGTACTTCTGATTAGATAGTCAAAGAAAAAAATAAATCTTTTATTCAGGTTATACTTCAAGAGAAATTTCTTCCCTGGGAGGGTAGTACAGTACTCTATGTCTTCACTCAGAGGGGCTACAGATTCTCCATCTCCTGTAGAACAAATGGGTGTGGAGTGCAACAGCATGTTGTACTAACAATTTATCCTTGATATCCTTTTCTTTACTAACAATCAGACAATACTTGAATTAGTGCCCAGGGCAGCTATCCAGGCAGCAGAATCAGTATGCGTGATGCAGTATCCTAATAAATCCCACGTAGTTAGCAGAAGAAAACTGACAACAATAATGAATTCATTAAAAGTGTCCCAAAAGCACAAAGAAAATCAGTGGCCTGGCTTTCTGCTGCCTCCCTCTGGAGCCATTCAGAAGGCTTATCCTCCTCTTTTCTGAACAACCGCTCCCAGTCCATTGGGACCAGGCCTGCTGTGGTGGCACAGCCCTGCAGCCCCATCCACATCCCGACCCTGTGAGCACAGCCCAGAGCCAGGGAGACATTATGGCATGATAGGTCAAGTGTGAGACACCAGGGTGAGGGGAGCCCGGTGAATCTCACATCCAGAGCACAAGCCTTACACTGTGCATCTGTGACTGACAGCACAAATAGGCTTTTGCTTCCATAGTTTTTTCAGTTTCACAGAAGCAGATTTAGATTATGTAAGAGAGACAATAAGTCAGATTTATGGCCAGGTTAGGAGAGGTGGTTGCACCGACTGTTACCTCCCATCAGCTGAGCTGCAGTAGCTGAGTGTAAATTAGCACTCTCCAACTGCAAGGTAAGATGTGCTAGGTGTTAAGTCACCTTCATGGGTGTGTGCAGGGCTTCAGCAGCAAACACAGGGCTGGAAATTCTTCCATCCTTCTTCCCAATGTTAGAGAGAGGAGACTGACAGGCACAAGGAGACACCTACTTCATTATTAATGACTGATGATAGGACATTTTATCTTGCCAATCTGCAGAAGAGTAAGGTGGTTAACATATCTCACCTCCTCTGCAGGTAAAATTATCACAAATTTCTTTTAGTTATGGAGACAGAAATGGATCTTTGACTAAGCAACTTGCCAGAACTATGCAGCTGACAATATTGGATTAGTTATTAGAAAAAAAAATACCCAGGAGATACTTTTTGATGAAGACCAGATCGATAGATACATACACAGATAGATACATACACAGATGTGCACACACAGAAAGTGACCAAAGAAGGCTGATGTTACAGATTCCCTTTATCACATTAATGTTTTAGGGCTAAGGCTGATGCTTATAACATCTTCCCTTATTTGCCTCAGGCACGATAATTACATGTAGCAGTGTTTAAGGTTGTGTCTAAAACACGTCTTCTTCCCTCCTCTGCTGCAAGCAGACACCGGCTGATACTGTAGGAACACCTGTGTGTTACCAGCTTCTGCACATTTAGTGACCACTGAAACTTCCAGACGTATCCTTTCTGCACTTTTTTATTGGTTAAGTTCACAGAAAACCCACTTAATTATTTCATAATGCCTTCATGAATCAAGCTTTTACAGTGCAATTCAAGTTGCAGTAAAATAAGTGTGCTTCATATGGTAACAATTACAGGCTAGATTTATAAAAGCATCACACACTGTTTGCATTGGCTTTTCTAACTGCTTTATTCATAAAACAGTGTTAATGCACCTAAAATAAATTCACCTTCCTTCTGAAACTCATTAAACTCTTGTGTCTCTGCACAGATAATTCTTTGGTCGCCATTTAGCCCAGGAATGTGTCATGTAAAATAAGGATGATGTGTTCCTGCTCGCCCTCTCTCACTGCTCAGCCAGCCAGGCAGGTGTGCGAGCTGGGCATGGCTGGAGCCAGGTCTACACTGTCTGTGTCTCACAGAGTTTCCAGTTACAGACATCAGGGATCATCCACGGCAGACTTAGTCCTCCCAGAGAGCAAAAGGCTGAATTACAACAAGGATCTATCCCACTATAATAGGAAACCAAGAAGAGTTTACCTTTGAAATTCTAACACTATCCCATAATTTCTCATCCATGTTGCCAGTTCAAGTCTGCTCTCTTCCAGTGGCTTCAATGAATGTCAGCTGTACTCACACATCTGTAAGATGTTATTTATACCTGCAAGTCTAGTGGGGTCAGAGAAACGTAGAAGTGGTGTAAGAGAAGAAGCCAGTGCATTGCAGTACACAGAGGCCTGCAAAAATCTTCAGGCAGTAGCACCAGAAAATTGTTTTTACACATCATGTTTTATTTGGGTGGAAAATCAAATAAGATTTGTTTTGTAAGAAACTTTGGTTTTCTTAATGCAATCTGACCTTTTAAAAGTCATTTTTAGCTTTACACTAGTAAGACAGATAATTTTATTTTCTGTTTTCTTGTTCCTCTTTCACAGCTTATATGTATATGGACATACACACACATACAAATTTGTTTAACATTTTGTAGAACATGATATTACAAAGAAGCAGTAAGAATGAAGTTTTTGCTGAAGACTCGGCATAAGCAAGACATCACTGCTTTTCAGCTCAGCTTTCCTCTGAAGATCCATAGAAACCATAGTGTTTCCTACCAAATGCCAAGTGAATTTCGTGATTGGAACATGTGATCAGCTTGGAAAAAGTGTGTTTTTGTGCAATCCGTTTCCTGCCCAAGTATAACTTTGCCTTTGGCTAAACTAGCACCACAAGTCATAATCAATTAAAGTTCTTGTTTTTCCTTTTGGAACCAAGCACTCAAGCTTTTTGTGTGAAAGTCTTAATGGCAGGTATATGTGTAAGTGTGAATGTTTTCCTATGTCATTCATATTAATGAAGCCCTGCAGGTGTATTTGGAACACATTTTTCTTTTTCTTTCTGAAGATCTACCCCCCTGGCACCCGAACCCCCCAACATCTGCATATAAAATCACATTTTGTGGCCAATCTGGAATTCCATAACCCTGATCAGACCATGAACTTGTACCTACTTTAATGTCTGTTCTGGAAAAATACTGCAGGAAAAGAATCAAACAATTTATTCTGCATTAGAGAAGAAATACACTACTAAAAGGGGCATAGAAGTACTCCTTCAGATTGACCTAATCAAAAAGAATTTGTTTCATCTTCCTACACTTGAATAATAGATGTTGACAAAGCCTCTGAATTATTTGGCTTCAAGTCTAGCTGAAACTTCTCTTAATGGTGAATATGAAATAAATGTTACAAATGTGGCTCAGCCTTGAGCAGCAAACTGAGAATTCCCTACAAATAGGTGGTAGAGCAGTCACTCCTGTAACCCAAGTTTCTGAGGTTTTCTGAAATAAAAGCAAAGAAATCTGATAGGAAAGTACATGATATTTCCCAGAATTAATATTCCCAGAGAGCGGTAAGCCTATTGAGATCAATGGAAAGGCTTTTCATCTTTTTTTTGGGATTTGTGTCAATATTCACATTTTTCCCACAAGCAGTGTGGTTCAAAGCCTATGAACATCTCTTCCTGGACTGTTATGAAATCTTAGTCCAGGAATTTGGGAGGAGTAACACAAAAGTGGTAGTCTAGAGAAGTTCTTCTTCAGACCATTGATAAAACAAGACTCACTGTGTTTAAAACCCCCAAATTAACAAGGAATTAAATTCCAATCAGAAGCAAAGTAGCAAAATGAACCTCCCTCAGAAAAGCTGACATTAATGGTGATTTAACAGCATTTACAGGTTGTAACCATCACCTCACAGAGCTAGACATTCTGCAAACACAGTTTTCCTAAAGCCACTGCAAAAATACTCTTACTTTAGACCACTCAGGCTGGAGTACCATACCAGTGCATGCTCTTCTCTTCCTTCAGAGTTGCCTTTGTTGGGACACATCACAGGCTCCTGCTTCCTCTCTTGGTTCCATTTGTGTTTTAAGAGGCTTCATGGTTTCCTGGTCTCACAATACACAGATTCATTGGTGCTACATTTAACGGAGCTTTTAAAGGCAATAGGAAGAAGTATTCTCTAACAGACCAAAGGTCCAACCACTCCAAAGTAACATGTCTCCGACAGTGGCCCAAAACAGATGTGTGTGCAGGAACAGAGAAAGTGAGACCTCGTGCTGCAACAGAACTTTAAGAAGAAATAAATAAATAAATAAAAATAAAAATCCAAAGCTTAAATTCAACACCTTACAGTCTTCTTGGAAAAAAAATTAAACACAATAATGTGATTTCTGTATTGCATTATTCTACATATGTTTTAGGGGAGGTACATTATGGAGTAAAAGATCTTACAGTTTCATGTGCCTCTATTATTTTTCAGCCCATTGTCTTCAGGTGGGTTTGCAACAATCATGCAACATATATGCAATATATAACAGTCATGCAACATATTTCTGCATCTGTACTGGGAAATCTGATGTCCATGCATAGGAATTGTGATAACTACAGTTTTTCTGTGTCTCTCTAGGGGCCCTGTGAGGTGTTCTTTCTATCTGAGAGGTCAGAGATCAGAGCAGCTCTGTTGTAACAGGTAGTGCTACCTATCCATGTGCTATGTTTGAGACATAGGCAACAGATATATTATATAGATTGAAACAGAGAAGGCCAAATATTAAGAAATATACATATATATAAACATTATTTATAGTGGAAATTATTTTTATTTTTCCTGTGCAGTCGACACAGAGTCATGAACCTGGTTTCTCCACTGCTTTTTACCTTTTATAGTTTCTTACACCCATGTGGAGGAAGGCTGTAATCTGCTTTCACACTGAAACGGCAGTGGCTTTGCATCTGCTTTACGCAAGTGTATAGGATTTTTTCAAGACGGAAGGTGCTGAAGATTCAAGCATTGGATTTCGGCAGGAAGAAATGCAAATTACTCGTATTGGTGCTGGGACAACCAGGAGGGTCTGGACCACTGCAGTTGCTTCAGATCAGCAAATGTGCCTTTACTCATGCCACAGACGCTTCAGCCTTTTACCTCTAGAGGGGGATAGATACCTGCGTAGTGTTTGTAGTTCGGTGAAGGGAAAACCCAGGCCAGATCTTCACAGGGACAGTATTTTCTGCCAAGTTCCCTGTAAATGAATAACCTGGCAAATATACGATATTTATTAGAGCTGGAAACGCTGATCTGTGGGAATGCCTTGCAGCAATCCCTGCTCTGATACAAACTGGGGCCCCTTGGTATCACTTGATTTTCTACTTAGTGACTGCAGGCTTTGAAAATGGGCAAAGAATGGTCTTGAAAATCTGCTCGTGTATTTGCTTATGTGCTGTCCTCAGAGCCTCACTTCTCTGTGTTGGTGTCAAAGCCAGGAGGTGTAACTTGCTCTCCTGCCATGCTCTCGAGGGCAAGGCAAAATGCCTTGCTCTATGCCTGTTTGAGTGTACAGGAGCTCTAGTGAGGTGTTTGGGCACAAAGGGGGTTACAGTGAGCAGAGGAAGCAGAGCAGAGGCGATGCTGCTCCTGTGGGAACGTCTGTCCCGCAGCTCCACAGAAATGGTAAGTGGCAGGATTGTAAATGTCTCTGTTTATGCAGAATATAAACAGAAGTAATGATTATAAATAATTCATCTTGCTTGCCTTTCTCATTCCTGCCTGTCAGTCAAGAGAGATAAGGGAAAAGCATGACAGCTAGCAATGATATTGTATATAAATGATCTCCAGATGGAAAAGGAATTTAGCCACTTATTTAGAATTTCCAGATGTTTGGAAGCCTTGGACAAAACATATGTGTGTATAAACAGCATGCCTGGAGGCATCAGACTGAGCACAGCCCTGCTGTATGGCTAGCTTATGCACATGCAACAAATCTGATGTGCTCACAGCCTGCTGAGGGTACTGCAGACAGGACGGGCAGCTATGCACCAGCTGCTTGGTGGATCTGCTCCATCCTACAAGTGCTGGGCCCAGGAGCACCTGCTACACAGCAGATGCATACAATTTTGGGACCTGGATTCTCCTGAAGAAATGGTCCTTCCTTTGCAGGCAGTGGAAGCAGCAGATCTCTCAGGGCCTGTCCTGGCCATGGGTAACATTTACAGCTTGTATTTGCTTGGGATCCCACGATGGGATTTTGATGGTGTCAGCCAACATGCAAAACTAAAGGACGAAAAGAAAAGAAAAGAAAAGAAAAGAAAAGAAAAGAAAAGAAAAGAAAAGAAAAGAAAAGAAAAGAAAAGAAAAGAAAAGAAAAGAAAAGAAAAGAAAAGAAAAGAAAAGAAAAGAAAAGAAAAGAAAAGAAAAGAAAAGAAAAGAAAAGAAAAGAAAAGAAAAGAAAAGAAAAGAAAAGAAAAGAAAAGAAAAGAAAAGAAAAGAAAAGAAAAGAAAAGAAAAGAAAAGAAAAGAAAAGAAAAAAAAGAAAAGAAAAGAAAAAAAAGAAAAGAAAAGAAAAGAAAAGAAAAGAAAAGAAAAGAAAAGAAAAGAAAAGAAAAGAAAAGAAAAGAAAAGAAAAGAAAAGAAAAGAAAAGAAAAGAAAAGAAAAGAAAAGAAAAGAAAAGAAAAGAAAAGAAAAGAAAAGAAAAGAAAAGAAAAGAAAAGAAAAGAAAAGAAAAGAAAAGAAAAGAAAAGAAAAGAAAAGAAAAAAGAAACTGACAATTTTTCCTCTCTATTATCTCTTTTTTTTCCCGATGAGTCATGAAGAGTCAGCTCAGACACATGCAGACTGTACTCTGTATTGCTCTCCCCCCCTTAATGCCTAGAGTTCAATACCTTGTGTTTCTTTCCAACAGCCTCCATTTCCTTTGTGCATTCCAGAGCACAGCTCTCTTGCTGGCAACGGAGGTTTTCTGCCAATGTAAGAGTGAAGCTGACATAACACACATGCTGTGTCAGTTGGAGTTGATATTTCAGAAGTCCCTCTTCAGGAGAGCTTTGTGCCTTTATTCACCTACTTCACCCTCACTTCCCACCCCCAACCACCTCCTCCTTAAAGGTTTTGAGCTTCCAGCAAGAACAGGGAAGGAAATTTTATGTTTTCACACTAATATTATTAAGATATGAGCCAAGTCAAGGAGGTCTCCCTTACTTTACTACTGAGACTTTCATATTTAGTAGTTCTCTCACCCATGCAATGTTTGACTGGTTTTGGACGTAGTAAGATTTTAAAGCAGTGATCTGTATCCACAACAGAAAGATTTCCCTCCTTATTGCTGTCTTTGACGCTTCAACTGATTCTTCTTCCAAAGGTCATGAATTACCTTACAGAAGTCAGAACAAAATTTTGGCTACGTTGACTCCCTTGATCTCAACCTGTTATATTGAAAATCTCAGTTATCAAGAAAGGAATGGCAGTTGAGTTGCAGAAGTTCACCATATCCCTTTTTCATTTACTTTTGTGACCTTGAACAGCCAAGAAGGCCCATCACTATCAATGACAGCAAGAACTCTCCTAGGCTTGCTAAAATTCTTCCTAAGGGAAAAAAAAAAAAAAAAAGAAAAAAAGTCATAGCATTCCTAAGCGTTCCCAGGTTTACTTCAGAACTGCTTTGTATATATGTATATATGTTTGTATATATGCTTTTTTGACATGAAAGGTGACATGAGGCTAACAGAAATCAAAGGTAAATGAGGTCCAATTTATTTTAAAGCAGTGCTGATCCCATAGAAACTATAACTGCAAATAGGGTTTTAAAGAATTTTATTTTATATCATATTTGTTGGGCTGAATCATGATGGAATCAGAAGAGGGTGAACCAACAGAGGAAAAACATAATGGCCATTTTTCCATTCACCTGAAAAAGGGCTTTTCACACTCTTTTTTCAAGACTAATGTGCTGTAGTCAACCACTCAGCTTCAGATACAAGGTCCTCTTCATTTACTAGTTGTTAATTGAAGTTTTTTTTTTGTTTGTTTGTTTGTTTTGAGAGAGAGAAAAGTCTAGAAAAGCTTGGTGGTGTAAAGTCAGTCTTTTTGAGGTTGTGAGACAAGCCTGGTTGCCTGAATGATTCATTTACGTAGCTTTGCCTGTTTGAAAACAAAAATACCAATTTGCTCTGGTTCTGAAGTAGTTTATGGCCCCCCACAGGGCCTGGGAGGAGAGGTGTTCTGGCAGGCTGGTTCACTGGCACGACGGCATGGAGATGGGTGGTGGGGCTTTGGGCAGCATGATGGGGATGGGGCTAAAGCAAAAGAGAAGGATCATTCTCGTGTAGTCTGGTGCATGGGGAGAAGCCCAGAGGTTTCCTGGGGTTTCCTGTGACTAGTAGAGATGGGAGAGGAGCATGTGGAACCCTAATGTGCATGGGGTCCAAATCATGGGGCTGCGTGCTTGAATCTCATCCTGACTCATGGAGACTGGATGTGTTCACGTATCTGTCCTCTGCAAGCACCTGGATAGAATGAAAGATCAGGTTACTTTACAGTCCATTTTGTTGGATGGTTTCTGTTTTAAGCACTGTTTTAAACCCAAGAGGATTGTAATCAGGCAAAGAAAAATACAGACTTCCATAATGTTTAAAATTGAACGTAAATCTCTCAACTGCTCTGTGGAGAGCAGTTGTCTTGTAGGAACCTGTCGATCTCTGCCTTACAGTGATAGTCCAACCATATTTTTGGTATGAAGAATCACTGGTTGGACAATATTTATTTTTATTAGAACAGAACAAAATTTGGAATTTCTGTTCCCTTTACTTAAAAAAATAAATGGATTTTTCTTCTTGCTTTAAAGAAAAAGGCAAAATTTCTTGTGACATGAAATACCTCAAAAAGACATGAACAACAAGCTTCAATCTTTTTGCATTGACTTCAGTGCTTACAGTTTAGAGTATTTTATTATTTTGCTAAAGTCAAAACATTACAGCTGAATTGAAGTGTTTCAACTGTAGAGAAGCAAAGCACTTCAAGCTGATGAAATGAAATATTCTGATATTTTTCCACTGAGCAATTTAGGTAAAATGTTAGAATCCTAGTGAGTCTCCAGACAACAAAGAGCCAGTAGCGGACTGCAGGAGGATGCATGGAGGGAGAGCACATTGTGGATCCATAGAAATAAATGGAATGGAAGGCTGACAAGAGCTTTTTACTTGCCAGTCTTAAAGGACCTCGTGTGGGAAGAAAAGATACTTTAAAAACAAGCACTTCTAGGATTCCCTTTCTCTGTAGTTGTCTTTATGCTGCCATGAAATGTTTCAAGTTGTTACAAACAAAGAACTGCAGTAAGGGTGAAAACAGACTGTTCACTTTGCGTGTCCAGGGTCCAACTGCCTACTTGGCTGATGTATGAGCCTCTAATGTCTAGGTGCTTTTTTTACTTTTATGCTAGCTGGCCTACTCTAGAGAAGGCAACATAATATTTGTGCACAGAACATGTACAATAAAAATCTAAATGCATTTTCCTGAGCCTTCCTTCTTTGAGCTCCCAACTGACTCCTGGTAAAGGGCATTATCCAGTGGCACATATACCATTGGTTTCAATTAAACCTCCATGCACCACACGAAGAACTGTTTCCATCAACTCATTTTACTGAAGATCTTATTTAAAAAAATGTGCTGTTTAGTTCTAAATCCCTGTTGGACTGGATTGATCTCCTTCACAACCCAAGTGACATGGGACTGATTATCAGAGGAAAATTTCTTAGTTTCATTCCTTGAAGTATTTGATGTTTCTGCTGTTGGTTCAAGCCAGCAGGCATAGCAAGAGTTGTTATTTTCTCAACAGATGGTTTTAGCAACTATAACATCACCCACCATCTCAGTTTCTCTTTCTATCTTTCTGAACAGGATCAAGTGGCCAAGGAAAATGTCAACCGACTTCTTCCTGTACAAAACAGCATATTCCCATGAAAAATCCCTGTCATTCATGACATTTAGGACTCAGCCAATATTTCTTATTCTCCGCTGCCCTTTCATTTGAGCCCCCTGAACAATATTTATTCTTCAAGGCTGGAATGTGATAGTGTATTACTGTAAAAGATAGAAGTGCAGATTGTTATTTAAACTAAGGGCCTTGCTTTGCCAATGAACATCAAAGTATGCTAAAGTGGATACAAACACAATGCAGATGCACTGGAAAGGCATTTTATATTGTCAGAGCAAAGGGATGAGGCCTTTGTAGGGTTGGTGAGTCTCACAGATTTATAGTAATTTGATTTTTTCTTTTAAAGCCCCAAGTCCTGACATCATATGAACATGAAAGAAACTCAGCTTTCAAAAAAGGTTCATTTCCAGCTTTTGTGTTGGAAGGATATTATTCCCCAAAAGGACATTAGGAGCCAGGTTGTCCATTACAATATGATTATAATTAGCTCATGATTAGAGGCAAGAGTATAGCATGTTTTTTGTATTATATCTGGAAAAAAAAAAAAACATGTTGAATGTACTTGAAAATATTTGCTTGTGTAGTGACCTTAGGCAAAGATTATAGTGAGGGTAATATATTGTTTCTGATGCAATTATATCATTTTGAACCATGTAACTCCTCTATATATTGATGTTGAACGCTAATTATGGTAGTTCTCTTTAATAGGCTAAAATATGTCTGAGATTATGCCCCAGGCAAAGAGCTGGAGAGGAAGAGAAGTTCAAAGCTACAGACATAGAAATCATGCTACTTCCTTGCAGCTTACTGCTTTCTTGGAGAAAAGGGATGGCAAGTAATTTGGAAAGAAGACAACGGAAGGAAAAAAGCCAGAGCCCTGACAGTGTCCTTGTTTCCACTGGTTGAGGGGACATAACCTGCTGACAGTACACTCCAGAGAAAAATTCCTACAGGCTTAGCCTAGCCTGCAGCTTTCAGTATGTTGTTATTCCTGGTTTCGTGCCCAAAATGCCAATGTAAACTTGGCCCTTATCAGCTGAAATGTATTTATACCATTTTAATAACAAGTGTAACTTTTAAGCATCTTTTTAGGAATGGACACACAAGTTTATTACTGCAGAATATAGATGTAACCTGGCACTCACCACCTGTGTCCCAGCTGTCATGCCATAGGATGGTCATACCTTACAGTAAGGGGAAGGAGAAAAGCAGAAAATAAAGAAAGGGGCAGGGAAATTTTCTGAACTGAGATTGGAAGCTCCATTTGGTGCAGTCTTTCTGCAAAGTTCCTGTAATCTAGATGCTGCAGGGCCTGATTCTCATCTCTTTTATTTATTTGTATGGTGCAATTTTCTGGCCAGATGGGACTGGCTTGGGCATTCATCTGGGCTGGCATTGGGCAGTCAGTGCTGGAGTGCTGCTGGACACAGAGGAATGAGCTTTGGTTCTTACCTTCCCTGCTGCTCCTTGGCATGCTGCCTGTTCCCATGACATTATCTGAAGCTGGTGATAGAGGCTTATGGTTTATTTCTAAAGCAATATTTTCAAGCAATTATCTTCCAACTTGCAGCTATAGACCTTTATACTCCCAGTCTAACAATGGCTTGTTTCTGTAAATCCACTTGTTTAAGATTTCCCTCATGTGTGCGTACTAAACACATTGTTAACCTTGACGAGCAGTTAAACACTTAACCAGCACTGCAAAATTTCCTCTCATCTTCAAGCGTTGTAAGCCTTCATTTCTTGTGTCTGTTCTGTAAGCCTGGCATGGGAAGGCAATAAAGGAAAGAATAAAATATCTACAGCCAGCAACTTAACTGGTTTAAACCATTGTAGCTCCACAAAGTCAATGGACGTATAGAGACATACACATGCTCTAAATCTGGCTTTATGTAAAAAAAAAAAAAAAAACAAAACCTCAGTACTTACTGGCTTTCACAGGTCTAACTGCACTTTATTTAGTTTTTACCTTTTGTGCTATGGGCTGTTTTTGTTTGTTTGTTTGTTTTTTGTGGATTTTTTATTCATTTGTTTGCTTTGAAGAGAAGACACTACTTAAAAGAGTATTGATAGCATATTAGTCAATATTGATTTTTGGTGTTTCAGGTTGTCATAGACACCTTGCATAAATGCATTAAATTTCATGCTGGCCAGTGAATATAACCTCTTCACAATGGATTAAAAATCCACACTCTAATTATGTATTGTACTACTATGTTTTATAGCTCATGTAACTTGTGTGGTTGGACTGGAGATGCAGAAGAATAATCTGAAGATGCTCTGAGCCAGGACCCTCTTGGCTAGGTGTGGTCCCCAAAACATAGCACACAATTCACAGGCCAGTGATAGTCAAATTATGGACCTTGAGTTTCTGGACCTGGAAGAGGAAAATGGAAAATGTTGCTGTGGTGGTTACTGTACAAGTGAAAAACCAAACAGAGTGTATGAGGATCAAAAAAATGAGGCAGGAAGAACACAAACTTAAACACTCAACATACAAAGATTAATTTCATAAAATAAAAGCTGGAAAAAATAAAAGAGGCAAACAAGGCAGTACAGGAAATCTCTAAAAATGTTGCTGTTGACACTAAAGAAACACAGAGAATATTCTGGCTGCAGCTGCAATACAGCTGTCACATCCAAATAAATTAAAACCCTCTGAGGAGGGTTTTAGACACAAATACACAGTAAACTGTAACATTATTTAAATGAAGCAGTATATTTTCTCTGCATCCCAAGCTGAATACTTATTTAGAGTGTGAAAAAAGTAGCCTGGGAGTATCCAGTGTCATAAAATACCTTTATGGGTGCAAGGAAGCTTAAGGTCTACCCTTGTGGGTGTCAAAACATATCTTGTTACTGTCCTGCTGCCACTGCACGAATTAGATTTCTCCCCTGTTTTTCCATCTCTGTTTCAAGATTCCTGATCACAGAGTCTGAGACTCCTGATTTTGATGACCTGAGCAATCAGAAGGTGCACAGATACACTTTTAAAAGGAAAGCTGCAGTATTTCCTGGCACTCCAGCTTGCTTGCTGCATGGTTTTTCAGACAGCACCGTACTGCAAGCACAGCTGTGGTGCTGGCTGCTGCCAGGGGGTTGCTCACAGGAACCCCCCCGGCCTCCCAATCCTATCTCAGTTGCACTTGGTGACCGAGAAAGTTTTGCATTCGTTATAAGGTGCTTATGCTGATTCACAAAGCCATTGAAAAGCAGGGCCCAAGTTACCTTTCTGAGTTAGTGACTCTTTACTCTGCTGGTCACAGGCTGAGGTCAACTGATACAGGTCTCTGTGCATCCTCAATACCGAAATGCGTCACTTTGGGTGGTCGCTCTTTCAGCCATTGTACACGTGGCCCCCAGTGCCTACGGGCAGTATCGGCACTGCTACCTTCCCTCTGGTTAAAGTCTAAGCTCAAGACACAGTTGTGCTCGTCAGCTGGGAGCTGGATACAAATTACTGTGATTTCTAAAGAAGCAGCACCCAAGCTCCTTTTACAATCTTTTTTTTCTTTTGTGTTTTGATATGTGTTTGCAAGATAAGGCACTAAAAATACTGTTTTCCTTTTCTCCTTTGTTATTCCTTTTTTATTTTCTATTTGCAAATCCCATTCCCCCAGTGGTGCAGCATGATAGGATGCATAATACAATGATTTGAACACAGATGAACTTTTTTCTACTCTAAAGTAAACATTTGTTATGGACCAAAGCACAGCATAACTTTACAAAACACTTCTTTGATTAAATACATAAAATAAAACAGCTGCTGCTCTAAGCAAACTTGAAATACTTATCAAATTAAATATGGATCATACAATGTCATGCTGACTGTTTAACCCTAAATGACTATTAAATCAATGCAATAGATCAGAATTCACAAAAGAAGTCAGCCTCCTGAACCCAGTATTATTAAATGTTATTTTAAGTTCCATAAATCTGCTTGATGTTGAGCATAATACAAATGATTACATGAGCTGGAAGTTTAACTGTATTGTTAATCAATGGATACTTTTTCTGACTGGATGAGGAACAAGGAAAGAAAGCATATTAAAAAAAAAAAGAAAAAAAAAAAAAAAAAAAGGATTGGAATGTCTCTGCTCCAGAAATAGTAAAGCAGCTTTGTTTCACTGTTGTAACAAATTCCATCATATGAAAACTATTATACAAAGGTTACTCATTATTAAAGGTATACCACAAAATGTCATGGTAATAGAGTGTTGTCATGGGATAAATATATCTCACTTTGAAATCTTCTCCATAAATGCCTCAGTCACCACAGCTTCCATTTAGCTGCAGAGGGCTGGCAGGAATGTTTTGTTTTAAAATTAATCATCCACTGTTCTTCCTTCCTGTCAGGACATTTAAGAACTGCAGTATGAGGGAGAAAGTGTTGGAGATGTGTTTTGTTGTTGTTGTTGTTTGTTTGTTTTGTTTTGTTTTGTTTTGTTTTGTTTTTTTGGGGTGTGTGTGTGTGTGTGCACGTGTGTGTATATGCAATGCCCAAGACCTGAATCAAGAAGGGATATTTGGTAAGTTGATTTTGGAAATATTTTGAGAATTCCGGTAAGAATTTTCACTGAGCTGCAGTACCCCAGAAGTGAATCATTCTGACTAACAGAAGAACTGACCAATACATCTTTAAAGTGGTTAGTATTTGTCCTGCGAAAAGCTGAGAGATTATCAATCACAGACAAGATGACCAGGGATATTACTTACAAGTATTCTAATTTAGGAAGGATGTCAGCACACAACCGATCAGCAAACAAGTTATTACTTCAGCAGAATTCAAAACTCTGTATATGGAGCTGACTAAGCTCCTAAAGAAAACAGCTGATATCCAACCTTTCTCTGAGATCAGCTTGAAAGGGAGGGCAGAGATGGGGAGGGTCAGCAGCCATTTCTTCACTGTTAGTTACTGTGTGTTCTTCCTGCCTCCTGACATTCTCTCCTCCCGTTTTCACTTACCCTGTGTGTTTAGGATTTATTTGATGCCTGAGCCAGCATCTTTGTGAAGCCTGCTGGGGGATTTTCTGTCTGGTTCTGTAGGACCAGAAGCAGACAGACTGCCCTGGTTTGGCATCCACAGGGTTTCGTACTGCTCACCAGTGCAGGCTGCTCCTGCCCACTACAACCTCAAGGGTAGTCAACCTGACTCCAAATCACACAAGTACACTCAAAGCCAAAAATGCACACACACACACCCCTGAAAGTATGTGAGTATTCATGAACATTAGCCTTCACAAGGCACTGGGGCACAAGCTCAGCAGCCATACATCGCTGTGGAGCTGGGCTTGAAGCTGGGAGTGTAGAGAACTGCAGTGGAGGTGGTGGGAAAACACACTGTATTTTCCCACATTGTTAATTTCTGTACATCAGTAAAAGTTACTATTTCCATTCTTTTAACCACGTTACTACCTGGTTGAAAACTTTATGAGAAATCAGTCCTGGACTTTTTATGGGAGCTTCAACAGTGGCATTTTGGAAGCTGTTACATGATATTATGTCACTCAGCCTGCAGGTGACTAAAACCTCAAAATACCCCAAAACATTTTCTTCTGAAACATTCTTGCAGCAGCTGTTTCCACACATGATTTGTAACTTCTCTGCTTTAAGAACTGCAACAGTTTAAATAGCTTTGGTGAACAAAAGCATGCTGCACACAGAAGTCTGGATCAGAAGCTTGCAGTAGTGTGGGTCAGGTGGTGAGTCCATTATGAATACCTGTCCTGAGTGCTTATTTAGAGGTTTTGACAGCATTTCATATGATTAACACACTATATGGATACTCACTAGTTACACAATGCACAATCACAGCAGTTGTATGAGATGCTTTAATAAAATCTGACATCATTTTATAGACACAGAAATAGATAAAGGAAGCAAAACTATGTGGTGAGAGCAGGAGAACTAAATAGGTTTTAAATGTCCTCCATTCTCATCTAACCTGTACTCTGTCAGACTATATAGCTATCTTGCTAGAGCTGGACTTTGATAATTACTGCACAAAAGAAGGTTTGAGAAAATCCCCTGGGGAGACATTTGTTTTCTCACCATACCTGACAGTAGCTGCAAAAACTGATGGCCAGCTGTTTCAAATAAACAATTAAATATCTATACTTGACCCAAACTCTATCTGCCTCATTGGAGTCCTCATTGCCCCTTCAGGCTAAGAAAGCATCATGACAGCAGAATCAGGCCCAAGGATTTTACCAAACTCCCTGATCACAAGATAAGTCATTTCAGATAAGCCATATCTGAAGACAGGCTTCCAGCTATTGTCTTGTAATCAAATATTCCAGTCTGGGGTTGTTTGGGGGATCTTCAGATGCTTTCCTGCTCAGTTTGGTGACTAAACAGCATTTAAAAAACTGCAGCAGGATTGAAAAATTGTCATATAACCTAATGGCTTCTGAATGTAAGCTCTGATAGTATGGAGTATATACAACACTTGATGTTACTGTGAGAAAATGATCACAAATAAGACTTCAAATGAAAGCTGTCGAGAAAGAAAAATGGAGGCAAAAAGAGCTAAAATGTGGGTTGAGAGAAGGGAAGAAAAACAGAAGAGAGCTGTGGAGACAGGCGCTGAGGAAGAAAGGAAAATAAATCATCTACTGTGAAGTTTAAAGACTATTATTATGTTAAATAACGAGCACCAAAAATGTGTGCATGCAGTTCCTAGTATAAAGTACACAAAGTTGGATGTGTGTAGTTAGATGATTATCAGTTTGAGAGATTGTTTCATATGAAAATAAGCTACAGCTTCTTGCTGCACAAACCCAAAATAATCTTCCTTACTACTTATATTTGTAGGGGCAAAACAAAAGCAAACAAACAAACAAACAAAAAAAAAACAATATCAAGTCAGGGCAAAGCTGAACAATTCAAGTGCAGATTTCAAATTACATTTGTAAGTGGGGACATTTGAATCCGGGGTCTGGGGCCATGCACAATCAAAAATAAAAAAAAATAAATAAATAAATAAATAGTTTCTATTGTCAGAGACTGGAAGTGATTCCTCTGTAAAGTCCCCCACACAGTGAGAGCTGGAACCGTAACTTCTTGCACAGCCAGAGCCTCTCTGCCATTTATTGTGTGCTGTGCCAGAGCAAGCACTGCTTCACCCAGCTCAATTCTCTTCGAGGCAGCAGTAACTTCACTCAACAATTTAAAAGTCAATAGTCTTCAAGCGAAAGCAGAATTCAGCTCAAGGGTGGCAAGAAACTGTGGACTGTAATTTTAACATGGACTTTCTCTGTTCTTATATTTTTACCTGCAGTACCAGAGATAAATCTTGCCATTCTGGAAACATTTTGATTTTCATCAGACACCTTTTCTTTCACATTTGCAGCTGGGAGCAATAAGTACCTTTTTGGCCTGATTTCCTAAAGAGCAAGGCTCACACAATCTTATTTTCTGCCTGTCATCTGGGAAAAAAAAAAAAAAAAAAAGTCTCAAACAATTTCAATAGATGGTCAGAAGTCTCAACACCAATTATGATCACAGGATTTTCGTGAAACCTAATGGCTTGAGAGAAAGCCCAAATTATTGGCTGACTAACAGAAAACAAATATTTGGCTTGGCAGCAGCCTACTAGCCAGTCAGCACATGTGACGAGCAGCCAGCTAGCGTGCACCCAGCCAAAGCACTGCTACCTCTGGGTGACTTGGCACATCACAGAGGAAGGAAATAACATCTTATAAAAGTGATAAAAAGAACTTTTTCAAGTTTATAATTTTGGCTGCCAGTTTTATTATAATAGAGGTTATATATCAGAATTTAATAGCATTTGGCCAATGGAGAACACTTATCAGAATTTAACAATTACTTAAAATGCAGTTGGCATGTTACAGTGCAGGACAAAGAGTTATGCACTAAAATCCAATATAAACTTTTGCAAGCCATTCAAAGGACAAAATGCCTTCATGCCTTTGTGAAGGTCTGTTGAAGACAACGGTGTTGGTGAATAGTACAGCTTCCCTAGGGGACAATCCCGTCCTCTATTGCAGTTTCTCAACTGCTTAAAGGTTGTGCTTTTGTCTTACTATTCACCCCATTTTCCTAGCACCATCTGCTTTGGTTTTGAAGCCAGACTCTCAAAGAGCTTTAGGCACCTCATGCCCACTGCAATGAAGGAGTAGTTAGGTGCCTAAACTCTCAGGGAGGCTGGGGCGAGGTCACAGCCTCTGATCTAGTCCTGTCCCTTTCAAGGTCATTGGTCCTCTGCGCTCCAGACATATCACCTACACCCCTGAGCCCGAGCATCTTGCACAGACGTGCTACAACAGGGAGGGGAAAGGTCCCTTCAGGCTTCAGCTGTGGCAGTGGACTCTGGGCCTGGGATCAAGTCCTTTGCCCTTCAGCTGGAAAGTTGTGCAGGCAGAAAACGAAAATCCCCATCCCCTCAGCCTTTCCTGTGAGCTGAGGTCAAAGGAGCCCAAGGGGAGGAAAGCCCTGGCAAGTGTGCAGCCATGCTCATGTCCTCGCTGCACGGAGCCACACCACTTCGCCTCCTCGCAAACTCATCCCAAAGGAAAGGGGGGCACGGATAGCTTGTCCCTTGCTACTTTGCTTGCAGTCCATTTGCAAAATAATTCCTCCAGGATGATCACACAGAGCAAATAAAAATCTTGATCCTGAATCCTCTAGTGGTGTGGGTAATCCCTGTTGCAAGGAGTAATATCTCTTGTTTCAATGCAGAACAGAAAATTGAGGGTTTCAGAGAAAGTGTAAGCCTTGGATAACATACTTTGTATGCATCAGATTTAATAATTAGTTATTTTTAATAAATGAGCTCTGTAAAACCAAAAGGAAACTGATAGGAGAGAGAGTCACTATTTAGGTGGAGTGGAAATTAATGCAACAGAGAATAAGAAGTTTCAAAATAACCACGAAAGAAAGAATAATAATTAAATTTTGTTGAGGTTTTTGATAGGCCGAGGTTGATGTATGCATGTACTTAGGCTGGGGAACAGTAATGAAAAGAAGAAATAAAGGAGCTGCAAGAAAAGAAAAAAAAAAAAGTTTGTAGTTTGTTAGGAAGTTTTAGTAAGTGCAAAAAGCTACAGCCAAAAATAAACATGATTCTACTGAGGAAGAGAGACAAATACAATATAGACAAATACACGGAAACCAATCCTTCCTGTACAGAACACTACACTCCTTTCACAATACTGCCCTAATCAGAAAATGTACCATAATGAATGTCAGCTGCAAAGAGAAAAGACAAGAGCTTACGGTAAGATTCAAAGTTAAAGCTGCTTAGTTGTTGAGAGGGAAAGGTATTATTTTCAGGTGATGACAAAAGAAAACTGTAAAGTTGTGAGAATTTTCATTATTGGAAAAATAAAGTAGAGGATTTTTTATTTTATTTTGTTTATATAAAGGTGGAATCTTGTCTTTTTTAAAATCAACTCTAAAATTCACATTGAATTCTGTGAAATCAGGTTTTCCTTTTAGTGAAGTCAAAGTTCTCAGTTTAACACCTCACAGATATGTCGTATACAGAATGAAATTTTAAAATCCCGTATTCTAAAAAAGGAAGCTCTCGGCGAGGGATTCATTTGCCAGGCTTTTTTGTGCTACTTGCCAAGTCACTCATTTTCCATCCCTCATTTCCCGGTCACCAGCCTGCAGAGGTGTGTAGTCTCGGTAGCTTTTGCTTCCAGGGATTTAACCTAAAGCAGCCTGGAAAACTCTCAGCAAGGCGGCTTCCCCTGGCTGTTAGCACTGCCCCTCGCTCGTCTGGGTTAGTGCTATGGAGAGCTCCTCCTTGGAGCTGGGACTGTATCGGCTAGAGCCAGAATGCCGCTTTTCTTGATGTAAATCTTTATTTCCCTCCCCCTCTGCCGAGGCGCAGACACAACCACCTATTTTACGAAAATTTCACCCGCGGATCCCGCGTCCATCGATCTGGGCAATCTGCTCTACAAGCCTCCACTGCGCACAATAAACGAGCCCATTCAAAAAAAAAAAGGGGGGGGAGAAAAAAAAAAAAAAAAAGAGGGCAAGAGAGAGAAAGCCCCTGTTTTCTCAGGTGGTCGGAGGTGTTTTTAGCAGCCCGGCTTCCCCAGCTGGAGAGGGACCGGCGGGGCCGGTGCGGAGGGCAGCAGGGCAAGAGCACGGCGGGAGCCCCGACGGGAGCGGGGCAGGTCCGAGCCAGCCCCGGGATAACCCAGAAGGGCCGGGCCGCATCTTGGGCTGGAAACCCTGTTTTTCCTGCCCTTTTTCTCTTGAGCCTCAACCAAACACGCTCGTCGGCGGGCGGGATGAAAAAGCGCTCTGTGAATAAAGTGAAAACAAATAAACTTTTATTTCTTTTTTAAAAATATTTTTGCTTGTTTGTTTCTTTACCCGCTAGGAAAAGAGAAAGTTAATTCAGAAGCGCTGGAGGGGGTCCCCGCAGAGGATAGGGCGCTCGCAGCCACCCCGCTCGGTCCCACGGAGGGCGCCGTCGGGGCAGCGGCGGCTCTCGGCGGCGCCCCGGGGGTGCCGGGCGCTCGACATCCAGGGGCACCGAAAGGCTAGGGGGCGAAGGGGGCAGCGGCGAAGGGGCCTCTCGGTTAAAGGACGCCGCGGCTGGTGTCCCGCGGAGGACAGAGCTCCCCCGGGCCCGGGGCCGTCGCGTCCGTCGAGGGGGTGAAACGTGACCCGGTGGACCTCGAAATGGGGCCGGGCAGCCGGAGCTGAAAAGTGTCCAAGTCGGTCCCAAGCAAAACAAGACATGAAACATTTCAGGTTATTACGTTCTGCCTTTGAAGCGAACTATTTCCCGCAGATAACAATGCGTAGGTATATTTAGATAGCTCGGCTCGTCCAAGGAGAATGTGTCTTGTGCTATTTGAGAAAAACTCTAAGAGTAAGTGCAAATATTTGATGCTGAAGAGCTCTTAAGGCTTGAAGAGTACCATTTACTTATTTCTACACATCAGTGTGGGCTTAGGATGTTAAATAGATTAAAAGGCTAAGAGAGGTCACTGAAGTAGACTCTCTTTCTCTCCTCCCGACTTTTTTTCCTTGCAAAGTTTTTGCACTTTCTTTAGAGTGTCCTCAGCAAACTCCCCTTAAGAGCCACCTCGGATACTGTATAAGTTTGTGGCTCTGAACGCCGGCCCCCGCCCCTCCCCTCGCCGCCCCCCCGAAGCCCAGCTCCAAGCGCAGGCATTCAGCAAATGTTTGCCCGCGGGGTCAAGATATTAATAAGCACTCCTCGGCCTCCTTTGCTCCCGGGGGCGTCAGGAAGCGAGGGGCAGCAGCGGCGCTGCCCGGCAGGTGAATGCGGCCCTACCTGGCCCGGGACCGTGACCCCCCCGGCCGCCACCTGCCCCGGCGGTGACACTGGGAGCAGGGGACCGGGGGGCGACAGCGGCTGCGGGAGGAGCTGCTCCGCGGAGGACGGCCACGTCGCTTCAATTTAATCTCATTTAAAAAGACATAACTAATAAATTTGTATGGACGGGGCTGCCGGAGACGTAAAGCAGAGTCGATAGTGGTTCAATCCCATTGAACCCTATTGAAAACCATGACAACAAGGAACAAGCTCCGATTTATCCCGGAGAGTTAAAGCACATTGTGGGAAGGCGTCAATCACCTATTATTCCAGATCTGAACAAATGCAAAATCTTGACTGGAACAAATGCTTCCAACAGGTCCGGGACATAGGGCTACATTTCCCTTTTGTTCACGGCCTAGCAGTTGGCATGTATTTGTGCTCCCCTCGCTCCGACCACCCAGGACGGCTGGGAGGCTGTGCTCCAAGCGAGGAAGATAACTACTGTCACCAGGCACGCTTGATAGGTGGCTGCAGTAATCACGGCCTGGGAATCGTTTATATGGAGCCTGTCCAGTCCCGGAGAAATATGCAGGAAGTTGGCCAAATGGAGCCTTGTGCCCTGTTCATCTCGCCCACAAATCTCTCCGATATAAATCTCGCCCCTCCGCTGTCATCATCGCTCTATTTACATTTTCACGGGGAAGTGTAACTGCTTCCAGAAGCGCCGCACGGAGCCGGGCGGGGAGGGGCGGCGGCGGCCGCAGGCAGGCGGGGAGCGGGGCCGGGGGGCGAGAGCAGGGTATGGATAACTATAATCTATACACAATGGGTTAGAGATGTGTGTTTGGACAGGGAAATCTGAATCAACAAAGCGGCTGGCTAGAGGCGTATCTGCATGCGTATCTGGGTCGCCGCTCCGAGGCGCGCAGTGTGTCGCAGGGTTTCCCGCAATTTCCCCGACGGGGCTGCATTGTGTGCACCTTGGCCGCCGTTCAAGCTCCCTTTCCAGACAGGTTTCCTCCATCCACCCGGGCTCGGCTCCCAGCGCATCCCCGGGCGGGGGACGCGGTGGGGCCTGGCGGGGGGCGCCCCGATCCCCGGCCCCCCGGCTTGAGCCGCCCTGCGCCCGGTTGTCTCTTGTGTCCGTGCCCTGCGGCCGAGCCCCGAGCCCTGCCACTGCGGTTCTGGAGCCGAGCAGTGGAGCGGGAGGTGCCATTTGCTGGGTCCCCGGCGCTCACTGAGGCTGGGCGAGGGCCCGGGGCCGCCCGGAGAAAGGCTGCGGGGAGGCTCCTGCCCCGCGCCCCGCGGAGGGGACCGCAGAGGTGATGCCGCCGGAGATGCCCCCACCGCTGGCCGCACCCCTCCTGCCGGGAGCGGAAAATAAAAAGGGGGGGCCCTGGGCGCCGGGTTTGGTTGCTGCTGCTTTTGGCAGATGAAGCGGCGCTCGGCGGGGACGCGAGACGCGAGGATAAATAAACGCGCCGCGTTTGATCTTTTCTCCCTCACTCCCAGCTGGAATCGTTTCAGCCCCTCACACACAGCGCCCGAGGGGATGTTCTTTGGGTTAGTGCAACGCAGAGCGATGCTAACAAAATCTCCACCACCCCGGCTCTCGCTCATGGACCGAGAGCGTTGGGCTCCCCTTGTTTCCGCAGCCAAGCTCACCCCATTGCCCTCCCCGAGAAAAAGGTGCACCTTACGTCCACAACATGCTCCGCAGAGGCAACAAAAACGGAGATCCCATCCCCTGAAAGCACACACACACACACAAACACCAGCCTTCCCCGCGGAGGGCACCGCCGAGGTGTGAAAAATCCTGGGCTGAGGTCGGAAAACTGTCAATGGCAAGGGGAGAATTGGAGGTAGCACGGCAAACAGCCCGACTAAATAAAACAAATAACAACTTAAATTCCTTCCAGGTTTAAAGAGAGGGAAAGGGGGGGAGAGGAATAAAGAGGGAGAAGCAGGGAGGAGGCTCTCGGCAGGCTCTGCGGATGTCCTGGGAGGATTCACTTTGTCTGCGGATAGAAGGGACGCTGGTGGCTTTGGTGGCGGATGGAGGGGGGTGGTTGTTGGTCATCCACATGCCACCCAAGATGTTATTCACTGCTAACAATTACCATTATCTGTCCCCACTTTTGGCTAATCAGACAGAATATGTAATGATGAAGCCTGTTTCCTGCTGTCTTTGGGAGGTAACGGGTTATTCTCTCATGGGGGTGGCGGGAGGGGGGGTTACACCTACTCCCATTAGGGCTTTAGCACTTGACTAATTCAGGTACTTAGCATCCTATAGACAGGGACGGTTTGAAAGCAGGCAGTGTTTGCAGTGGGTAGGACTGTTTATATAAACAGGACACCTCTGTAAACGACACTAATATTTGGGGTTAGGTGGCGATGGAAGGGAAGGTCCTCTTGAGCCCGGAGATTCCCCAGTAACTGGGCGCAGTCCTTTCCTCGCAGCTTTTAAAGGAGGGGGTTTGGGGCTTTGGGAAGATATTTTTGGGGGGTGTAGGCACAACCTACCATGGCCACATCTGGCAGGATCAGTTTTACAGTGAGGAGCATTTTGGATTTACCAGAGCAGGATGCTCATAGCATAAAGCAAGCCTCCGACCACCACCACTCAGCGGAGAACTACACCGGCTCGCCGTACCGAGGGTGGATAGAAACAGACAGAAATCATTATCCCTGTGAGTATGAAACGGACAGGAGTTCGCCATCTCCATGCAGCTCTCTTTTATTTGTTCCCCCGTTCCTTTGGGGAAGATGCGAAGAAGCGAATCGCCAGCGTGCGTAGCCTACAGGATCGGGGGAATCCAGGCTGGGAATTTTATAGAATATTCCTGAATTGCAACAATGAAACAGCAGGAACATCCCAGCCACGAGCTTAAGAGAGAAAAGATATTCTCCCCTAGATCTGTGCATGTTCCCGGCTGTGGCAGAAAGCTAAACCTCAGGCTGTGTCCGCCCGTCTCTCTGCGTTTATCGTTTAAGCTCTCTTCCCGGATTCCTTTTTTTTTCTTTTGTTTTCTTGTTTTTTTTCTTTTTTTTTCCTTTTTTTTTTTTTTTTTTCCCGTTTCACTGTTGCAAGAAACCCTGCCTTGTTGCGCTGGAGGGCTTTCAGGTCATCCCACGTACCCTAGAGGAAAGCACACGCCCAGTGCCTCACCTCCCCGGGCCGCCACGGAGCGCGCCCTGGGCGCGACCGCGTCCTTCCACGCGTTTCCCACCGCGGAGGAGAGCAGTCTCCGGCTCGAGCCCCCGGCTAGGCGGCACGTTCCCCTTATCCCCCACTACAAATCGTGCCGCAGCAGTACAGCGCTTCATACAGGCGTGCGGTAAGGGGGGAGCCCGTCCGCTGGCCGGACGGAGGATCCCCGCCGGGCTTAGTTACACGTGGAGGTGATGGAGCAGCCGGAGAAAAGCGGCGATGCACCGACTTGGCGGCCCGAGCCCCCGCGTTAGCCCCGGGCCAATCCCCGCCAGCCCCGGTGCTGTGCGGGGCCGTGCGGGGTTGCACGCAGAGGCAGCGGGTTCATCCCGCTCGGGGGGCTAGCCCCGACCTCTTGTCGGCCGCCGGGATTAGCCCGGCCGGGGCTGTCCCCGCGGGGGGCGAGGCGGCCCCGGGGAACCCCTGTCTCTAACCCCTCGCTGTCCCCAGCCTCAGACGAGAGCGGCCCGGAGCTGAGCCTGCCCGACTCCACCCAAAGGCCGCTCCCCGCCCGCGGCTCGGAGGCCGAGAAGAAGAAGAAGCGGCGGGTGCTCTTCTCCAAGGCGCAGACGCTGGAGCTGGAGCGGCGGTTCCGGCAGCAGCGCTACCTCTCGGCGCCGGAGCGGGAGCAGCTGGCCCGCCTGCTCAGCCTCACGCCCACCCAGGTGAAGATCTGGTTCCAAAACCACCGCTACAAGATGAAGCGGGCGCGCAGCGAGGGGCCCGGCAGCCCTCCACCGCCGCGCCCGCCCGCCCTGCTGCGCCGGCTCCTGGTGCCGGTGCCGGTGCTGGTGCGGGACGGGGAGCCGTGCCGGGGCTGCCCCGCCAGCCCCCCGCCGCCCGCCGCCCGTCCCAAGCTGGGCTGCGCCCTGGCGGGCTGCAGCGCCCAGGCCGCCCTCGCCGTCCAGGGCTACCAAGCCTGCCCGCCCGCCCTGGGCGTCTTCCCCGCGTACCAGCACTTAGCGAACCCCGCCGTCGTCTCCTGGAGCTGGTGACAGCGGCGCCTCGCCCTCCGGGCCGGACTCATCCCGAGGGCGCCTGGGCTGCCCGCCCCGCCGCCGGCTCGCCCGGGGGCATGGGGCCCGGGCACGGCGTTTGTAAAACCTCCGCTCCCCCTGTTTGTTTCTGAGAGGGTCCCCTGTTAAAAAAAAAATAATAATGATCCTAGCGACCTAGTTTATTTGCAGATAGCTTATTCTTCCGGTGACTAATAAAATGATTTGGGGCGAAATATTTTTATTTTTACTTTTTTCCCGGCGGAGAAGTGTATTTTTGACGATTAGGGCTTTCGCTTTGGATTACCTCTTGTGCCGTAAAAGCTGACATGCTTCTCTTGCCAGCGGAATCTCACCCACGATTTCCTCTATTTTACCCACATAAGGCAACAAAGGGCGAAAAAAGTTTGGGGCGAGCACCCCACGGTACTGCAGGTGCCGTTTGCGATGCGAAGCGTGGGTCCGGGCCCGGGGCCGCTGGCTCCGGCAGAGCAGCAGCTTCTTGCTGTCTTTTTCAGAGCCTCTAAGGCTAGGAGTAAGCGAATTTTCCCGTTGGTCCGCATCTGTTGCAAAGATCGGCTGGGGAAGGATGGCCAAGAGAAAACAGTGAAGACTTTTAGCGGCCTGAGAGTTGTGTTTTGAGACGCTTGGACGAACTATTGATTTTATTATTTGGGGAAAAAAAAAAAAAGTCATATAATAGTCCTGCTAACCGTGAATGGGGAAAACCCCTCCAAAAAAAAAAAATAGAAAAAATAGGCCTCCTTCAATTGTGGACTAGACTGGTAGCATCCACCCCTCTGGCGGGAGCCGCAGACCGAGAACCCGGAGGGAATATCTGCGGGCGAAGACCCCCGCGGGGACTGATGTTCGTCGCGGAAATATCGAGAAGCGGGACCCGCAGAAGCTGTTTTTTTTTTTTTTTGTTCCCCGGGAGAGAGCAACTCGGCCCAGATGTGCCCCTGGGATGTGCCGTGCAGTGACCGCATCCTGCGCAGCTCCCGCAGGCAGGGATGCGAGGTGCTTCGCGGGGATGCTTCGCGGCTCCCAACCCTGCTTCCCCAGGACTGCATCCCTTCCGCGAGGTCCTGCGACGGCTCGGAGTCGCCCCTGACCCCGTGCAGGAGGATGAGACCCCAGCTGCAGGATGGAGCCGCGGGGTCCTTCCACCCAAATCCCCTCCCAACACCGTCCCACCGCCGCGCTCGGCCGGGGGACCAGGTGCCAAGGGGGATGCAGGCCGGGCCAGGCTTCGGACACAGGGGAATACAGTCTCTGTGTCACCTGTTTTTTTTATTGTTGTTGTCTTTCCCCTCTTCCCTTTATTTTTCCTCCTGCCATCCGAAATCTTTTTTCTCTTTTTCCCTCTTTTCTTTTTTTCTTTTTTTTTTTTTTTTTGGTCTCAGCTGCTGGCCACCTTGTCTCCCATATGGATGGGGTTATCTTGGAAGAATCTCCCAGAGAATCGCTCCTTAAACCTTCTTTTGTCTTGGGAGTTGAAAAGAGCATTGTTGTGCTTGAAAAGGACCTAGACAAAATCCGCACTGTTTCAATTCAGGACTGTTTAATCAGTCCCTAGTGACAATTTTATGGGTTTTAGGCGGTACAATAGTATCTTTTAAAACCTTGTGGCCTTCATGAAGACAAAGGGTTTGAATTTTATGGGCTTACAACTCCAATTAGAACAGTGCCAATGTGTATGGGAGATTATCAAATTTGTATCATAAAACCCTTTTATAATAAATGATTGCTGGAAGCTGGGGGGAGGGGGGCGGCGGGGATGATAGGGATGAAGGCACCCGGACTTCAAGCTCTGGACTTCGTCGCATGTAGTTTTAAAAGTGCACATGCTGCTCTTCGTTTTAACTCTTTGCGACCCAACTATGCAGCAGGAGCAGCCATGGAAATAGCGTGGCACCGTCATTAGAAACGGAAACAAAGACAGCAGGAGAAGCCCTCTCCTCCCCAGCCCGAATCTACCCTCCATCAACTCTGCCGAGGGCTTGGCCGCATCTCAGCCAGGAGGCTCTGGGGTCCTTCCCCTCTCCTTGGCTATCTGGGCTGCTCTCCTGCCCCGGAGACCACACGTGGCCCTAGGAAGCTTCTGTAAAATAGGAGGTCTTTATTACATTACTGCTTTCACCAGTTACTGGCTGTATAGGCGATGACAGGGGGTATTACAGTGACCCTTTCTCTCCTCTTGCCCTCCCAGCCCCAGGCTGCATGGACTCCCACTAAGGACCTGCTGCAATGTCCCTGATGTGGGGTTCTTGAAGCAAAACAATCAGGTTCTGAGCATTGCCTTTCACCAAGCCCGGCGGGTGGGAAAGGTGCTATTCCTGACCACTAGCAAAGGCCAAAGCCCTTGCAGGCTGAGGGACAGTAAGCACAGCATAGGTGTAGGAGGACAATAAATTCAGGCTGAAGTACTGAGACAAGCAGCCCCCTGAATTGGTATCTCCGGGTAGAAAGAAGAATGTATTAAATAAGAAGTCAACTCAATAGATGATGGAAATTTACAGTAAAAAATATTGTAAAGACTGAGTGGAACTGAAAATATTGTGTTTTGTTGTTGTTTTTTTTTTTTCCCTAATAGAAACAAATGGATCCATCTACATTTCAAGTGTATTAGCTAGGAAAATTGATTTGCTAACCTAACCAGTGTTTAAGCTGTATCTAGGAGATAGACTTTGACAAATGTTACTGATAACGAATTTGAGGCAAAAAACTTACTGCCTTTCAGTGTATTTTCTGTTACTTTGTTTTGGTTTAGTTTTTAATAAGACAGAAAATCATGGTTGTGTTTGTTTTTGTGTTTTTGTTGTTTGTTTTGTGTGTGTGTGATTTTATTTTAATTTATTTTTAATTTTTATTTCTGTAAGGGGTGAATGCACACACAATCTTTGCTTTTTTCCCCTTTCTTTTGCCCCATCATTTTTCACTGTTTCTTTCACCCTGCAAACAGGACTGTGATTTCACTGAACCTAATGAATAAACATGTTATGATCAAGACCTGAATGCCATCCTCAGCTAATGAAAAGCATTGCTAACATCTTCAAACATCTTCCTGGGTGCTTTATTCTTATTCAGTAAATAAATTGACTTTGCAAAGGCCCAGCCCTCTTTCAGTGGGAGCCCCTGGGCACATGTTTGTTAACTCAGAACCAAGGCATCTATCACTAGACTTTGTTTCCAAGAAATGGACAATAGGTCAGGAAGAGCATATGATCCAGCTTCTATGCTATAATTTATGAACCATTTGTGTCCCTGTCAATGCATGTCCATCATTAGTCCCTGGATATATACATAACACATTTAAAAAATTACAACAAAAATAAACCATCACCTCCCAAGCAGAACACTGTCGAGCACAAAAATAAATTTATTTTCTTTACCACTGACTTAAGAAAGGCTTCTGGCAGCCTTGCATTATGTACGTCTAGGTTAATAAGCCATCAGACTGTACTGTTAACTAAGTGTAAGTCAGATCTGTGAAAAGTCTTTGGGCTTTTCAGCCCCTCCTGCCTCAAAGCACTGCACTGGCAGGAGTAGCCTTCCACCCCCTGGTCAGGGTCCAGCCAGTGCTGGAGGGAACAGTGTTCCCATTTTGCTTTCAGAAACCAGTGGTGCCCAGCACTTTCTGTGGAGGATCACAGGCCTGGCTTTTCCTATTTTCAGTGCCCTTCACAAACCACAGGTCTTTAATGAAGTTACATATCTTTTACTGGACTCAAATGACTGATAACTGCTGCTTCTGGAGAAGATGTGAGTGGCTAGGATACAAGGAATCCCAGTCTCTGAGCATTACTAATGGCACGCAGCCCTTTCATCAAAAGCCTAGGTAGTGTATTTTCCTTTTTCCCAGTTGGTGCTTCCAACCCATGAGTACTGGTCCAGTTCTATACCTATTGACCTATCAATATGCATTGATAATGCACTCCTCCCAGAACTCCTGCCTTGACCAATGAATAGCAAAACAAAAACTCTGCTCCACCTACCTGACATTAAAGAAAACAGAGGAAGAGTCAAGTGCCACCAACATCAGCAGTGACTGAAGGGTGCCAATCACCTCACACAGGGGGCTTCCAACTCACATTACTTAAAAGGGAACTTCCTGTGAGAATGGGGCAGCAGATGCAGACATCAGAGAAGATGCTTTATGCTCTTCAAGCATAAAGCTATTCTCAGGTATCATGTAAGAGTACAGTAGCTCAGAGCAGCAACAGTATCCATTATTAGCATGATCAAAAGTCACTTACACATCTACAAGATTTAACAGGGATAAGAGATTTCTGCCTGTCACTAAGCACAGCTTACTTAGCTAGCAGATCAAGATTACTGTCCATTATATTCAGGCTTACAATTGCATTCTAAACAGAGAAGGCAATCAGCTCTCCAGAGTGAGGATGGTGGCAGTAGTACCAGTCTTCATCCTATATTCTCCAGTCCTCTTCTATTTAAAAGAGATTGCGAAGTATGTTGGAAATGTGTGCTCTGAAGTCAGGTTTCCCAAGTAAAAATTGGGTTACCTCTCTGTAGAGCAGAGGTATTGCTTTCTTTACATTCAGGACCAATGTGAAGAATGAGTCTGTTTCAGACACTCATTCACAGGTCTCAGACTGTCTCCCTGAGCAAAAGGAGACCAAACTATTTAGAGACAATTACACGTTAGTTACTTCTCGATAAGCCTTTGCTCCATCTAATGTTTAAACCTGGGAGTTTGATAACTTCTCCATAATCTGACTGAATTTGGATCTGGATGAGAAATACTTCAAAAGAGAAAAGGAACAGACACAATAAGGAAAAGGAAATAGAAAAGTCAGCAGCAAAAGAGCAAAAACACCTTCTCACCAATTCTGAAGTCCCAAGGGTGCATTTCAGTGCGACTGTCCCAGAGTTCTTCAAGCTGCTTTTGAGAAGCAGACAAATTTCTCAGGGGCATCCAACATGCAGAACAGCACTGAAATGATTTCCCAAAATGATCTACCAAAAATGATTTCCTGCCATCACCAAAAGGCACAACATATTGCTCTGCAGTATTTGTTGGCAGGAGGCAACAGAGGCATCAGACTTTGTTTGCTGGGAATGAAGTTTTCCTCCTAGTTCCTGATTTCCTTATTGCGGGTGGATGAGAGATTTGGTACTAAGTGAATGATTTTATGATACTCAACATAGTAGCAATTTTACTAAATCATAAACATAACCACTAAAAATATGTAGAAAAAGATCAATCTGGAGAGAAAAGATATTGGAACTTCAGTACATTGGTGTTAGGGTGTTTGTATGTCTCCCGCCATACACATTATAGGTATTTAAGTAAATAATGTATTTTTTAAGCTGCAGTAAAAAGGAAATTAAAGAAGAAAATATACTACTGATATTTCTCCATATCTGCAGTTTTTCATGAAACCTGTATAGACTTATTTTATATATTTTATTTTATTTTATTTTATTTTATTTTATTTTATTTTATTTTATTTTATTTTATTTTATTTTATTTTATTTTATTTTATTTTATTTTAATTTTATTTTACTTTACTTTACTTTACTTTATTTTATTTTATTTTATTTTATTTTATTTTATTTTATTTTATTTTATTTTATTTTATTTTATTTTATTTTATTTTATTTTATTTTATTTTATTTTATTTTATTTTATTTTATTTTATTTTATTTTATTATTTTTTCCTACTGCTACTGCCTTTCCACAGCTGTTTTTCAGGTTTGTATCCTGTCTTGGATATCTTCCATACCTAACCTACATGCTCAAGATTTTCCAATATAGCCAGACAAAGTAAACTTCCCTGAAGGTCTGCAGCCCAGTATGGAAAGGTGCCCAATAGCTAATGCCATGCTTGTCTGGAAGCTGTTAATTTGCTTCTTTCTGTTGTTTGTGTGCATTCACATTGAGCTCCTAATTGGACACATCTGTTTTCTGCAAAATAAAGTATCATTCGTGATGATTGCTTTGCTATCACACTTCAGAAAATGCATCTGCTGCTGCTAGCTGGGCACCAGTTGGGGATCCTCCTCATGTCTTCCATTTCTCTATTGCTTTCAGAGAGCACCACATTATCAAATGTCTTTTTGTGCTATTTGAACAAGTTATGAGGTGGACACATCTGTTTTTACTCAGCTTTTTACTTCACTTTCCTTACACTGGCCTCAGGAGGTTGTGACAATGTTATTGTTTGTGTCCAAAGTGCTAAAGTTCTCTCTTCATCACTGCAAGTACTTTCTCTGTGTTCAGTTAACCTATCATATGTAGAAGGTTGGGATACTGTGAATATTCTTCCCTTCCTCGTTTTTTTTTATTCCAGCAGTTTAGCACTCCTTTTTTGTCACTCATGTCTAATACAACAATCTTGAGGAATTAATTTTACATCTGAGTAATCTTCAGACCCAGTGACTCAACTAACTTCCATAACACCAATGTGCATGTTTGTGATTAACATTTGTTTACTCAAATTTGGCTATTGAAAATTAACTTCACCTATGCTTCAAAGTAATCTAGCAGTTTATTATGGTTTTCTGATTTGAGTACTTTTGTTTTAAACATTTCTTTGGCAACAGAGTGTTGAAATTTTGGTGCACAGAAATTTCAAGCCACCACAGGAATTCTGTTTTGGTGTCTACGTTTTAAGAAAGATATTGAAGTACTCAAAAGCCATCATGCAAGAGCCACGGGAAAGGTAGTGGCTTGCTTGACAGTCACCCTGTGGAGTGAAGGTTGGGGAGGGTCTGTCTATTCTAGCTCATGAAAGAGCCTAAAGAAGCAACTTAAGCTAATGCAGTGACATAGCAAACATAAATTAGGTCACAAAAGACCCTTCAGGTTGGCAGCCAAAGCTTAATGAAGTCCAATACAACAGCTAGACAAATCATAGAGGTTGGTCTTTTATTGAGAATTAATTCCAGGGATCCCCCTGGAGATGAGTGTTTGATCAGAACAATCCCTTTTGGCCTTAAAATCTGCATGTTTAAGTTTGCTGCCCTGGTGGACTGGTGGGCATGGTGGACTGGGCTGGTGCCTTGTCATCAACTCACGCAAATTATTACCACCTTTGGGGTGCTTTAATTTTAGCTAGTCATGGAAGAGATAATCACGTACAGAAGAGTAGCTGAATTTGGGGTGGATGAAGCTGTGAAGGTGATGTCTCTATGTCTCTTTCTAGCAGCATGTGCCTACTAGTTTACAGAAATCCTGGGCAGTGGTGCTGTCAAAAGGTCAAATCTCTGCCCATCTCGCCAGCATTTTTCCCATCTGATTTGGCAGCATGAAGACCAGCCAGGCTGCCCTGTGTCTCCTAGTCACTGTCCCTTTTCCCTCTGGCACTGACTGCACAGAAAATGGGGGCTGGTTGGCACATCTTCAGGCTAGGTTCCCAAGGGCACCTTGTAACAGCTCGGGAAAAGAGCTGAAAAATCAGGAGGCAGAGGAAATATACGTGTGAGTTTCTGTTGCTTTTTCTCTCCTCTTGCTCTCTCTCTCCACCATCAGGCTATGCCTACTATAGAATCAGGCCAGTAGCTGCTCCTAACAGCCTCACTTTGCATTTTTTGCTATTGTCACCGCACCAGCCAATCATGTAAAAAATGATATATTGACTTGGCAGGTGCTTCTGTTTTGAACATGATTAAATAACTTTTTATTGTCATCTTCAAAGCATTTTTATGGTCATTTACTGAGTGAAAGGGGCTCTGATTTTGTGAGCATCTGCCAGAATATGTTTGATCCTGTCATCATTTCTTCAGAAAATCACGCGCCTGTAGCTAGAGTGCAAGATACGGTAAGTGCATGAATTGTCCATTGCACTCTGCACTTACAACACTGCCTTCATTGTCAATGATAACAACAGCAGGGGAGAGATCTTGGGAGTTAAGCTACCTGCTGTTTTCTCCTTGATGTTTGAGCTCTTGGATGCTGTATGAATCTCAGAGATGCAAAGAGCAGCTTCTGTGTTGATGCCCTATTTTATTGGTTATTTAAACATGTTATGTTGTTTGTAATTAGAGCTGACTGGAAAGAAGGGTTTCCATTTCACAGGAGATGCCAGGTGTTTTGTTCTGTATCAGCACAGCAAAACCACTGCACTGATGGAGACCTGGGCCATGCATTTCTGCTGCTCTGCAGACCTCAGGTGGGCACCCCATTTTAAGTTCCCATGGGGACCCCAGATACTGAACAGAATTCACGTGTACCCCTCAAATGTCCCAGTCCCACTGAATCAGCACTTTCCTGCGGAAAACCAGCCAGAGCACTCCCTGTCAGCATTATCTATCTATGCAACAGCCTTCATTGACCTCCATCTGGGTTTACAGTCCCTGTGCACATCAAAATAGAAGTACTTCTTGCTAGCTGAGTTAGGCTAGTAATATTGCATGGATGAAGCAAACAGAGTTACAAGTAGCACATCTTTGTTTAAATTTAGCAGTAACCAGCTGGCCACATTCTGTAGGAAGCAGGAAGGGAGGATTCATAGGGAGGGATTTGACGGAAAATCAAGCAGAGGCTATAAAAACATTTCTCTAAAATGGCAGGGTAATGAAAAAGGGATGCCAAGCAAAGCGCTTGCTGATCATCTGTGTGTCACACTTATAACCTACTCCAGCTAGCTCAGCCCACAGTACAGAGGGGACGTGCAGGTGTTTGGAAGGATCACTTCCCACACATGATATTTTCTGCAGGATTCTTTTCTGCAGACAAAATTATTTGTTATTTCATTACCACCCTCTGAGACAGGCTGTTAAAGTGCAAGGTGAAAAAGGCAAAAAGTGGGAGAGAAGAGTATGAGGGTGTCAGCATTAATGAAAGCAACCAAAATGAGGCTAATCCACAGCAGAGGCTTGACTCTCAGAGGAAACCTGTGGACTAACTGGTTACTTCTTTCCTTCCCTTCCATATCACTGTGTCCATCAGCACTGCAACACCTGTTTCTGGCTCTGCCATCCCTGTTACTTTTGATGCTGTCACAACTGCCCTCTCCACTTTTGAAGCCATCGTCTCCCTCCTCACAAAATTATCAATGAAGACATGAAGTTCATATTAAGTCATTTTTCATGGAACAATTTGAAAGACAGATTTGAAAGACAAAAGAGATAGTTAACAATAATGGCCCTTGATATCACAACAAAATAGCTTCTCATATCAGGAAGGCAAAGTTGTTTGATTTCAGGAATTCTATGATTTGGTTGGGGATGTCAAAGGAAGGAGACTGCAGGATATATCTAACAAGCCCATGAAGATCTCTAATGGAGGAATATTTCTGGCTATATTAAGGTGTTTATCCATGCGAGTCATAACACACAAGAATCAAGAATCAGTGAGTCAGATCTCAAAAATCATGAGGTCAGTGTAAAGAATAATTTTTTGTTTGTTTGTTTTGTTCTTACCTCACAGTTTCTTTTTGAAGAAAAATAATTTAGTTACATTTTAAATGAGTTTTGGTTTATTTTCCCCTTCCAAAAGTGAATGTTGACCTCATTGAGAACTAAAATTGCATGTACGTGCTGTCACTTCAAAAGCTGACTTCAAGAACCAGGATGTTGAAATAATTACATTGGCAGTCCTGTCAAAATCACGAGAGTAGATTAATTCTGCATTTTCAAAAGCAAGACAACCCTGTTATAAAATAGTTTGTCACTTGTGTGGTTACATTTCCCTGGTTGTGCAAGGCTGGGAAGGCTCCTTGCTGTCATGTTTCTGTCTACTCAGTATTATCACAAAGAGGTTCAGTAAATTCAGGTGGAATCTGTCATAGTAAGAGCTGAGTGGTAAATGAACTGTGGGAAGAGAAATACCTTGCTGAAATACTTCTTGAATTTTATTTCTCGTTTCTTCTTTTCTTCTAATGGAGAAAGAGTGGATCAATACTTAAAAGCACTGTGTTACCAATTTGGTATTTCTGCACTTATTAACACACACCCCTAAACAAACAAAGAAACAATCTGTATTTGTCAGCACAGAGTTGAAAGACACCTGAATGCCATTTAGAGAAATTGGCCCATAAAGTCATAGATAAAGGGATCCGGAAATATTTTGAAGTGCTAAAGGGCTTGCTGCTTGTGGGATGCACAGTGACTGAAAGCTGAGATCAGAGGGACCTCTAGGTTCAATGTGCGGCATTCACAGTGCGTCCACTTGAGAACCGGTTATGAGAAATGGGTCCCTTGAAGACTGTTTGCTTACTAACACAGGAGGAAAGGCTCCGTGCCAGCAGGGAGGGTTGTCTCTGTCTCCTAGGCAGAAATCAGCTAACAAAGCTGGAGTCTGGTGCTGCAGGAGAGAGGCTGGCTTGGAAGTGGGGAAGCAGGGGAAAGCTTGCTGAATGTTTCTAGGATTGTTCTCTCCTTCATAGGTCCCATCTATTTGTTTTCATTCAGTTCCAAGTGTATTGACCCACTGGGTCATTTCGAACATTCTCCATGAAGCTGCAGGCAACCGTGCACTAAATGTGGAAAGATGTGCAGGACTACTGCTATGCACGTTTCACGTGACAAAAGTCACATGGTGTTCTCCAAACCCTTTAGCACTTAGCACCTTAAGACACTTTGCACATTTTAGTAAGTGCTAGGCTTCTTATATTAACAGGTAATGCCTAACTGCAACAGAACAGGAGATCAAGGGGCAAGAAAAAGCAAATGAAAGAGAGGAGAACATGCACATGAGATGTGAGAGATGAAAAAAAGTAATACTGTGAGATGGGTCTGGGTATATCTGACAACATTCTTGCCATACTGCACAGAGCTGGGATGGGAAAGACCAGACTTTCTCTAGACATTGTTCAAAGTGTCTGTGTACAGCAGATCGATCATGTGCCAGACTGTGTAAGTAGGAAGGGTGGACTGCATTAGCTATTTAATGCTTGGCCAAGGTTAATTTGCTGTACACTGTGGATTTGTGAATCCATTTTTCTAGTCTACTGAGACATCAGACTAAGGTATAGGCAAACAATGGATGCAGACAAGCTTGGTTTCAGGTTCTTAAAAGGAAAACCAAAGAAAACAACAACAACAAAAAAACCAGTCAATTTTGGCTAGAAATATCAAGAACTGCCTTAAAGGAGCTTCTGTTTACCTAAGACAGATCAGTTTGAGCCTCAGCTTTAGTATTACTGGTAGTGTCCCAAACAAGTATTGCCATCCAGTAGAAAACTGGACATGTTCCCCAGTGGGGTGGCAGAATTTAGATATGTCCCTATTTCCACGCAGCAGACCTGTGTCTTTCTGAGCTGTTGCTTTGTGTTAGTGGGGACAAAACAAAATTCTGCATTGTCATGGGGTAGCTATATACACCTCTTGGGAGAAATGGGTCAGACATGACTGCTGCCAGGATGGGTGGCATACAGGTGAACTGGCTGAAGCAGCACAAGAAATGCAGCTCTTGACATGACCACCATACCTGCATGCTTTTGTGTGCTCTGTAACTGTGAAGCACTGCCACTGTACTGGCAGCCTTCAAACAGGTCCCCTTGACCTGATCCTCTGCAGAGAACGGCAGCCTGAACCCAGCCCACCCAGGCTGGTTGGGAAGTCAATCTTCTCCTTACAAAACCTGAAGATGATGAAGAAATTCACCCTTGCCTCCCACAGTGCCTCCCATGCTAGCCCACAAGACCATCCCAAAGAGGTTTCCTCCTATTTTTCTGGTTACACTTCTGAGTGCCTTTGGCTATTTGATGTGACTTTGTGAAACCAGAGAAGCACATATAGGGCAAGTTGTGTGGGGGAAGAATCTGTCTCAGAATATTTGCTGGGACTTCTTTCTTAACTGCTAAATATTGTACAGAGTAAAAGGGTTGGGGTTTCTCCACCTTGCTAATCAGGAAAGAGGTAGATCATAGCAATGAGACAATTATGAAAATCAGGAAGCAATTTAATTGTCTGAAAACAGCTTAATTAGAAAGAATATCATTTTCTTAAATGATAGTAATCATTTTCCTGGGGATTAAAGAATAGCAGATCTTAAGTTCAGGCAAAAGTGTTATCAGAAACCAAATGACTGAAAGAATGATGGGAATAAATAAGTCCATCTTTCCTGATGCTCTCTGAAGCATTATTCATATGGGAGCCTTTTCCTTTTTTTGTTTTTGTTTGTTTGTTTTTTTGTTTACTATGTAGATATACTGTCAGTATTTATCTATAGCACAATAATATCTGAGTTCCTCAGCAGCAGGAGGGATCCACATTGCGATAGGAATTGTTTAAATGTACGGCAATATACAGTCAGACTCTCCCTCACAGGCCAAAAAAGAACAAAAGCTGTGCAATAAGCAATGTAAAATCCTTGATTGCTTAAAAATACCTATGGCTATTGGCTTTATATGAATAATAAACATTAGTTTTCAGGGACAGACGAGTGGAAGTGTATAGAAGATACCTGCATAGTGGTAAGGAATGTATTGTAGGTGGATTATCTGAGGATGTAGTGGTGCTGGATACTTAACACTTCTGAAAACTATTCTTTTGCACCATTAGAGGTGAATTTGGAAACCTAAATATAGAGTTTAAAAATCTTACTTTGACATGCAGATTTAGAACGGCCTGCCTCATTCAGAAAAGTCCTTAAGCAGCAGGTTACCTTTAATTTAAAGTTAATAGTATGTCTTGTGCTTGTCCAGAGGCTGTTTCTTAGGAGAGATAAATAATGTTACATGCACGAATACATTTAAGCGTCTTTTTATTTGCAAAGTCAAACCTTCAAAAGCCAGTATGTTCCAGAAATGAGGTAGCTCCTTGGGCATATGCCCTTTGCCCTGGCATAGTCTTTTATCAACTGATCACACTTAATTTCTTCTATGTCCTGTCAATAACAATACTTCAGGTGAGTTTCTGCAAGATGGCTGAGCTAATATCTCATTTTTTTGCTGCTGGAAGGACATCCCTTCTGTCTTTCCATCGCTGGCACCCCAAGTGTTGAGCAGAATGTGAGCTAAGTGGGTAGAAGAGGCAACCATAAGAAGCTGCCTACATTGCTTTGAAAGACTGACCTTTATAAAACACATTTGAATATTGTCACAGGAAAGTGATATATCAAGAGCTGAAAAAAACCACACATCCTACATAAGGAATAGGGAAAAGACAGTTGGGAAGCCCCATGGTTGAAAGAATAGCCAAGAGTTCAGTGGAAGCTGCCAGTACAACTATGAAAAAAGGCATGGGTAATCCTTGACTTTTAAGAAGGAGATGGAGAGTAAGAGAAATAAAGCAATTTCTCTCCACCTCTAGTTGATGAGATCGATGTTAGGTCTCTATGTCCATTGGTTGTATACATATTTTCAAAACACATTGCAGGAGAGCATACAAACAAAGGACACAGAGCAATACAAGAAAGAAGAAAATAAAAGGACAAAAGTATTTTAAAAATGTACATCTACTAGACTTAGCAGAAACAAGATTGCAAGATCATTTCATTACAGTGTAAAGATCTCTTTCCAGAGACACATGGGAGTATTATGTTGATTTTTATGTGAAGAGACACATGGGATTTTGTTGCTGAACCCTCTGCAATAAGAGAGCTGATCCACAGGATCAACTGGGTTGTAAGTGTTCCTGGAGGCAAAAAAAAATGTCTGTCTAGAGGAGGGCACAACAAAAAGAAAGGCTGAAAGCAAGACAAATCCAAACTTGGAGCAAGGCACACAGTTAAAAGTGTAAGTTTAATTAGCCAGGGTAAGGACTCTAAATGAAGACTAGAGGCCCCTGTGCAAAACGTGTTTAAATTGCACTGAAATTGCTCAAGACTCATTACAGATCTTAACAGGAACATGAAATGACAGTTGATATATAGGACGCTGGACAATGTGATTCACTGCTTTCTGGTTTTATTCTTGTCTGTGTAAATCCGTGCAGGAGCAATGCTAAAGGGTGGATCTGTGGGGCACAGCATGGCACTGAGTCCCTTTTTGCAGACTAGATCCTAAGAGTGTGTGAACAGGAAACACCTGAGGAGAACTGCAGAAAAGAGAACCTAACCCTGCTTCCCAAGGCAAATTCTTACTCAAGCATTGCATCTTAAATCTTAACCTTCCCACTCAACCATTGTGATTGGAGAAGCTGTTGTTTTGGCTTGTATTTCTTATTGTAAATCAGGTTCTTTTTCAGTCTGAGTAGCACCTTTCACCAGCAGTGCTCAGGCTGAAACTAAACATCCTACTTGTAGACTAAGTCACTACTTAATGCAAGAATGGCTGTGGCAGATTCTGGCTGCAGCAATGCTCTTGTGTTGAGGAGCACTTTAGTCACCATCAGGCCTTGTTTGTTTTCATCAGAGAATCACTTACAGAGTCAAGAAGTTCTTCATACAGGCATGCAAGATCTAGGAAAATATATTATGCAAAATGTGTCTTAAATTACATAAGAATAAGTCTTTTTATCCGTGCAGGTTCTTAGCTAGTTATGTGAATGATGCATTTTAGTGTTTATCCCCCATACTTTTTCCTGCCTGGGGACAGCACACCTAGCTCAGTGGCACAGGGTACTAAAAGCTCCTCTGACACTCAGAATCTCACTGAACTCCTCTAACACACTGGTGCAAAAGCATCGCTTTTGTTTTCCAGACTGCAGTGGTAGAATTCTCCCATCCCATCTCTCACGCCCACGCCCATGCCCACCCCCACCCCACCCCCTTTTTTTTTTCAGTGTATTTTTAGTTGTTTATCTCCCTTTCTGAAGTAGAGCAAGCTTTTTGTTGGTATTTTGGAGTTCCTTGTGGAACATGTTTTTAAATATTCCTTATGGAATCCAAGGGCAACCACTCCTTGCAAAGAAGCTGCCTCTGTGGAAACCAAGGGAGAAGCACAGAGGTAGGAAGGAAGAGGAGTGAGTCCCAGGAAGTTATTCACACTGCACATTCCTCCAATGCTAGCTGAGAATGTGCCATCTCTGAAAGCAAATATCTCACTAGTGAGCTAGTGCCACTGAGTTCTCACCTCACATGTAGGATGAAAGCCATGGTGGCAACAGCTCTTCTTAGTGGACTCACTGCAATGAAAAGCATGATTAACTGACAAACAAAAGAAGGTAACCTGAGAGAATCTCTGGGGATGTTAGATTTCCACAAATAACTTTTGATAAAATGAGGTGAGATTCAGCAGAGACTGGGAAAAGCTCCTTATTGCACAGACTCTGAGGTCACAATGACTCAGCTGGGAAAATAGAAGGAGAGGCAGAGACCATCAGCATGCCATGGAAGCAATACAGGATGTACAAGCCTCAATATGATATGGCTGTCCAGATGGAATAAAAAAATGTTCCAGAGGTTAATTCCCACTCCTATGGCCAGGCAAGAAAACATAAGAGGGCTCAGCAGTTTATCCTTCTAGAACAAACTTTATAAAGTGGATGCAGACTTTAAATGAGAAGACTTAGGTATGGCTGGGCAAAGCCAGAGGATGGCTAGATGAATATCGCATGAAACATTTACATGGAACAGTATTAGGTCTGGTAAGATTGAAGTGAGAAGCCTGACCGTATGAATCTGACAGCTTTAAAATGTCTTAAAAAACCCGTGTGACCCTGGGAAGAGGATAGAGCAGATTGGTTTCTTTGTAAAGGCAAATGCTTCCAGGAGATAGCTATTCCAACTTTGGGAGGCAGCTTCACTGAGGATATCAAACAAGAAGCTTGAGACATGTTGCAATGCTCAGACCACTTGCTCCACAGTAAAATGAAGATTACTCTGAGCCAAATGATAACTTTCCAAAATACCTGCCTTGAAATCCTCAAGCACAATGCCAAGCAGCAGAGCATATTTACAATGATGCAATGTACAATGATGACCTGGTAAGGCATCCCCATTTTCCAGAGTGGTTTCTTGATTCAGTTTGGCCAGGCAATATTATGACACTATTACCTAGTTGATATATTTTGGAATTAAAATGGGATGAGGAGAAGTCAGCAGCAGGACTGTGTCATCAGTAAGGGACAGTGAAAGGGACAAGGTTTTGATTTTTTGAAGGTAATTAGGCCACTAGGCATCTGGCCTTTTAGTCCTTTCCAGAAGTCTACTCTCCTCCTTAGTGAGTGTTGACACCTCTGAAAAGCCCTGTGAGTTTCTCAGAATATGCAAGGGACAGTCTTTCTAACCATTTTCTTTCTTTCTTTCTTTCTTTCTTTCTTTCTTTCTTTCTTTCTTTCTTTCTTTCTTTCTTTCTTTCTTTCTTTCTTTCTTTCTTTCTTTTTTCCTGCATTTCATTTTTTTTTCCTTTTTTTGACCTTCATATTTCATCTGAAAACACTCACAACTCTTGATATATTTTTTTTCTGATGTTTTTTCTATTATGAACATTTTTTTTTCAAAAACATTTAAAGTGAGGTCATGTTCAATGCAGCAAATATATATGTTCTCCACCCAGGGTATTTAAGGATGTAAGTTTTCTCACACTTCTTCTACAGTATTCCTCAAAAACAGTGGGAAAGTTCCCTTGATTTAATGGCATTATCTGGATCCTGTATAAACTTCCTAATGTAAAAAAATGAATATCCTGTGCATATAATGTCAGCCTCACATCCAGGAAGCAAAGACTCTATGCTAATTATGAAAGATACTTCCCAAGAAAATGAATGCAAGTCACACCTAAAATGGTCAGTTACAAAATCTATATAGATTATTATATTCTACTGCAATACAGAGGAAGTGATCTGGTTTTGTATGAATTAAAAATGTTCATATTATGCAAAAATCTCTAGCTATATGCCTAATCCCCTAGAGGGCAGTATGACCTAAAAATAAATTAAAATGAACCATGCAATTAGTATTTTTCAAACACTGGTTAGGTTAAATAAAATTGTTTCCTCCTTTCTCTGACAAATTGGCACAGAGGTGCAAGAAATAAGGAGATACTTACAATTTCCAAATTTTATGAGAAAATAAATGTAACAAAATGAGCAGTATTACCCTATGTTAATTTATTTAGCTCACATAATACATATACTTAATTTTGCAAACTATCAAAGCTATGTGTATTATACTTAAGTATCCTTTCATATGGTTTCCTGAGAGGGGTTTTGCAGCTAGAATTTTGGGTAGTCTCGGTCCCCCTTACTATCCTTCAGGTTTTGCCTATCAGTGCTGCTGCATGGGCTTGACCTAGAGACATGAAATGAACTCAGGCACCCAAGTGTGTGGGAGGTGGGAGTACTGGCTCATTAATCAAAGCACTGCCAGAGCTTGGTACTCGAAGGTAGCCCAAATGCTCACCAAACTCCCAGAATGGCCTAATGCTCCAGGCACTTTTGGAGTCTGAATGAGAGGCAGATATGTGCCTTCACTGAAATGAGGAAGCCTTTGTCCCATACTGCATAACTTGATATTATATATATTATGAGGATCGCAAAGTACTATTGCTTTGCAAGCATGAGCCTTCTGTTTGTTATTAATGGACGTAACGAGGGGCAAGTTTAAACAACTTGGTGGCTGTTTGTCTGACCTAAGTACAACTCCTATTTGCGCACATCCCCATTCCCTTCCCATCCAGAGCACCACTACCTGTTTTAGGGAAATTAAAGTCTTGCTTCCTTGATTGTCTGAGCAGGGAGAGTATGTACACTCACACACCAGCAAACCCAGAATCTGTGCCACACACAACTCAAGTATCATTTCATTTAACAATGGGGGAAAAATGCCAAAAAGACGTGAGTAACCTCCAGCAAACAGTGACATCCTTCCAGAAGCTACACCCTCTCTGTCCACACAGATGCTGTGCTGGCTTTTTAGTCAGCATTTTGGCTGAAAATGGGTTGTCAAGGACTGAAAGAAGATATCTCATGGAGAAGATACCTCAGGCTGCCTCTGGAAATTGCAGAAACTGAAAACAGAGGACTCATGACTGTCACTTATTTCTCACTAAGCAAGAGAAACAGATCTCATTCAATTAACAAGCTCCATAGGAGCAATTGTTGTCATCAGGAACTTTTTGACTGAAGGCTTTTCCAGGTGGCTGAAAAGAAGCCTGAGAAGGAAAGACAATGGTCCAGGATGACTTGAAATGGTCCAGGATAACTTCAAAATTGATGGAAAAGGGGACCAAGAAACATTCTAGAAGAAAACTGCTGTGTAAGTGTTCATATTTTTATGCTTGTGACATTACAGAAAGCATTTTTGGTTTGTGCCGGTCCCAGGCCTGCCTATAGACAATGGTACAGATTCTTTGAAGAGGAAAGAACAAAAAACATTAATCTGTGGATAACTGAATAAAAGAAAACAGGGAGTTGTTCTAATTACCAAAGATAGGATGGAATAAATTTGTGTTTTACAAAGTATTTTGCTCATTCCCCTAAATATGTTTGGAGATCAGAGAGAAACACTCTGATATAATAGCAGTTAGGTTCCTGGAATAGAGTTATCATCAGAAAAAAACATTTCTGAAGAAATAACTGGCAGGTACATAAAAATGACTTACATTGCTAACTGTGACTGTTGGATCTGATGACACGTTTTAGGTTAACTAGTTTACATTTCTTTTGAAGTGAATTTCCTAGCGACAATGTTTGCACTATTCACCTGCCTCATCAAGGCCTGTTTAGAATACAGTGCTTAATACAGTTTTTAACCCATTATAAAGCCATGCACAGATAATTTAAAATGATCATAACAACTAACAAACACGTAATCAAGGAGCTCTTAAAATGTATTAAAATTCAGGTCTCTCGCTATTAGCAAAACCGCTTCATTAACATATTAAGACAATGTTCATTTGATAATTAGCTTCTGTTTTCTTTGCATCCTGGCAGTCAAATCATCCCTGTGAAGCCAGAGGGGAAAAGTTTATGTTTCTACAATGTATCTTTGGTGAAGTACATATGGCCTTCTCACCTTTTTTAATCAATGTTGGCATTTTCTTCTTCTTTTACTCTATTTCTTAAATCACAGAAATGCAGAATGGTTTGTGTTGGAAGGAACCTTAAAGACGATCTAGTTCCAACCCCTCTGCCATGGACAGGGACACCTTCCACTGGACCAGGTTGATTAGACTTTGCAGATGAAGCAAGTCGAGCCCAATTCCATGGCAAGTATGGGAGTCCACAACTCTCGGGACTCAGAACAAGGAAAATGATGGGTCCCTTTTCTCCCTTGTGTTCATGCTGCTCTGGTAAAACAAGGGTCAAGGGAAAGAACTTGGCAGTTTCTTCTGTAAGCTGTCCATGGCAGACGTTTTCCCCAAGGAGAGCTCAGAGCCTGTGAGAGAAGAAAAAATAACTGGCCAAAGGCCACTGGCTGAGAGTAGGATCATTGTTCTCCACTCTTTCCCTAATCACCAGCTACATATTCCAAGCAGGATATTTAGAGAGGGAGAAAAAAAAAAAAATAGAGTGTCTATGTGTGTGTTGTGCTTGGTCCTGTTATTTAAAACAGGTTTAAAAATACTTCAGTTCCAAGAATGAGGCATTTGACTCCAGATTTTGCCTGACTTCAAATGTCAGCTACATCTGCTCAGACACCTCAGAGTTCCACACTCAGTCCCATATGTACAGTCTGTTCCCACTACAGCAATAGCCACTGGAAATAGCTTATTTATAGTGAAGAAAGGAGAAAGCATAGATTATTTATATGAGGCTGATCCAGCTCATGCTCCAGTTGCATCTCCTACCCAATATCAGATCACCAGCAATTTCCAGGGAAAGGTTCTTTTCCGCTTCCACAGATTTGCAATAAATAGGAAGCCTGGAGTTACTGGATATAGAAACTAGGCAAAATGGTTATAATTTTCCCTGATATATATTTAATTTTAATATGTTTTAAAGCTAAATAGCAATTCTCTTTTAAATAACAGATATTGAATGCTTCAAGTATGAGTAGTAGGGTGACAGAACTGTCTAGAAGGATCTTACAAGACTGAGTACTAAATAGCTGATGAAATTTAGAGTAGATAAACATTAAGTGATGCATATAACAAAAAAAAAATCCTTTGCTAACTTCACGTATAATATTATGGGCTCAGAGATAACTACTCAGGAATGAAAGGTTGTAACAGACAGTCCTATGGAAATGTCATCTCAGTTCTTAGTGGAGGTAACAATGGAAACTGAATGTTAAAAATGCCTGGGAAAGGGAAAGAGAACAAAAGAGACAACATATTACCATTGTATAAATTCATGGTACATCTGCATCCTGAACACTACATACCGTTCTTTTTGCCCATCTCAAAAAGGACATAGCAGAATTTGAAAAGGCTCAGAGAAAGTTGGCACAGTTATGATATGATTTACCCCAAAAGGTGATGTTTCTTCAGCCTGAAGAGAGATAACAGAGGGGAAATACATTAGAGATGTGTAAAGTCCTGAGTGCCAATAGCAAATGAGTGTTGATTGTCTCTCTCCCAGTGCAAGGGGCACCCCATGACATTGGCAGGTGGCAGATTATAAACAAACAAAAAGGAGATGGTTCTCCACAAAATGTTTTAAAATAATTCTTTATCAAAAGGCACTGTGTGTACTAAAACTGGGCATGAATTCAAGGAGACTGGAGAAGTTCAAGTAACAGAAACTCATCAAAGATAATTAAACACCATGTCTGGTTCAGGGGATCTTTGAGTCACAAGCTGATGGAGATTGGAAGGTTATTTTGGAGAAGCATCACTGTATGTTTTCTCTATGCTCTTGCTCTCCCCTAGTTACATACTTTTGGCTATTACAGGATATTGGTTAGGTGGACCTTTGATCTCAGTGTTGGAGTTCTTTTATTCCCACAATCTTGTATCAGGTGAGATTCAGCTCTAGGAAAGCCCTTACAGTAGGAATTTTGTCACAGATGCCCTCAGAAAAATGTTTGGGTTTGTCCAGTTTAACAGAAATTAAGTGGAATCAGCAGAGAGAAAAAACACCATATAGCAAGACACCATTCACTGATTTTCATTTTATTTTGTACAGGTTGTTTTGCATAGCTGTTTTGGATATGTGCTGTAATAATGAAGAGAATGTATAGTGTGCCTGATGTCTTCTCAGTATTGGTGATTTTCATTATATATTTGACTTTATTTTTTTTTCACAGTTAAATTGCATACAATGAATTGCACAAAACCCACAAAATGATTTTAATCCTACCCTATCTACCAGCACATGCTCTAACTGAAATGAATAGGGAGAAGAAAGTTTTATTTTTTCATATGTGGACTCAGAACCTAGATGTCAAGCAGAGGTGTTAGATAATCAGTCCTTGTATCTTTTGCCTTAGAATGCATTCATCTCTGTTTTGATATCAAGGGCACCTGAAGGTGAATATCCTTTTCACCCATCCATTTGTTTCTGAAATGTGTGGGAACAGCACTCACAGACGATTACAACCAAGACAGCACAAAACTACATGAGAAAAAGAGAACGAAATCTTTAAGTTGGTGATATGTTCCCCTCCTTCCTTCTCTCACAACACTGGGAGTCCTAAAATGCTTTCCTTCCCTCTACCACAAGTTTCTATCTAATGACATGTGACTGCCTTCTTGCCCCAGGACTGCCACGCTTCTCAAGGCATGGAAACTGCCTTCCCTGCTGTGCTTTGAGCTCTCCTGGCAAAATCCTGCAGGGAACAGGCTGGACACCCGTGGCTGTTGAAGAAGGTCTAAAATCAGCAGGGGACATTCTATTGCTCACAAAATCCAACTCTTTTTTTTGTCCTCGTTTGCAGCAGCTATTCTGCAGTTGTCTATTTCTGAAGGAACCTGGACTTTGGATGCCAGGAACTGAAACATCTGGCTCCTGGGGAGAGATTAAAGTCCTTCATGAAGGCAGCACAAATTCTAGCAAAAGCCTTTGTATCCCAGGATATACTGTCTGAGGGTAGCATTCATGAAACCTACCAGCTCCTAGTTGTCTTCATGACCATGAGAGATTTGAACCCACTGCCATTACCTTTGGCAGACCACTTCAAATTCATCAGATAGCATCCATTAGCACTGAGGTATCCACAATGTGTTACTGACACTGTGTCTGAAGCAACTTTTGGTAATTTCATCTGGCATTCAGAATGTAGTTGGAGAACAAAGATATTCGTCCATCTAAATATGCAAAATACTTGACCTTGGGTCTGACAGAGCTTTGCCAGATGCTGTGATATATTTAACCTTCACTTTCAGAGTTTCATAAACTAAGTCTTGAGGTGTTGAAAGCCCTAGATATTTTTTAATGGAAAGTGAGAGAAAATGGCAAATCAGCCACAGAGAAGGCTCTGCCGAAAACTGCAGCTGCATCAGTGTGACTGGGTGAAAAAAAAAAAAATTTGTTTTTAAAACAGAAACTGCTGATACGGCTTTTGGTGAAGCCTCTGCAGCAGCTGTGATGGCTTTTAACTTTGAGTTTGCAATGGGGAAAAGAAGATATTTCTTGCGCTCTCATTTTTATGAATTACACAAGCTGGTTTCAAAATGTCAGGCCAGGTTGAGGAGCAGATGTAAGGTTAGCTGTGCCTTGGACTGATCTGAATAGCAGGGGCTGGGCAGTTTACTGGGGGTGATAAGTACAGGGGACGCAGAAGTTGCCAGTACTCCAGCTCAAGTTAGCTTCAACACAAGTTGGTATTGGTGTTGGTTGGCAGCAGTGATGCCCAGAAAAGCATCCCTGAGTGGCTGACTCCCAGGGATGCTAAAGCACCACATGGGAAGAACAAAGCAAGAACTAAAAGTCAACTGTGAGAAGATGCCTGATACCCCAGTGCGTGGGCAGTCTCTTCCTTGGGCTGCCGAATGTGTGCTCACTGCTCAGCCTCTGGACACTCCACGTGTCCATGGCTCTGAGGCAGTCTCTAATGAAATCTCTGAAAAAAGGAAGATTGCATCTTCCAAAAGACTCTTCTTTCATGCAAGAAAAAGACAGCAAGATAGCTGGTTTTAGGTACTGTAGCTGTGGATTAATATCTGCTCCCAGGAGAGCAGAGGGCTGAGAAACACTTCTACTAAAAGCTGACTGAAAACACATCTTTGTGAAAAGTTCTGTTTTTGAGGAATGAACATTTGAGACAGTAATGGTTTTTGACTGTTTCTAACTGGCTCTGCTTGATTCTCTTCTAAGGAGAAAAAGGAAAGGATTCTGCTTCTCACAGATGGCTCACATTGATCTCTCAAAAAGACCCTGAATTTTCCCCCTGGGGACAGAAATAATACCAAGAGAGGACATTTCTATGTTTGAAAAGCTACTATTCTCTGCTCTAGCAAGTTGGCAGTAATGTTTGTTTGTTTGTTTTGAATATGTAAGTTAGCAAGAATTGCAGTAGAGGTGTCCTTCTGGAAAATATGATTCAGTTTTTCAGGGATGTTAACCTTGAACCCACTCTGTTTCCAGGGTAAGATTTATTAGAATTAGCATTTGGGGTTTATTCATGCATGAGTCAGGGACCAGAACTCCATAATACATTTCCCCAAGTAACATCCTATTTCTGTCCTACTTGTTTCAAATTCCCTTCTTTGCTCCTATGCAAGCTTCCTAGCCCTGCAGGTAGCTGGTGGATGTATACATACCAGATGGAGGCAAAAGTGTAGCCACTTCAACAGTGGTGAACTCTAATGGCAAAAGGGAAACATCGGCAGAGAGATTGGCAAATGCCAAGGACACACATCATCTAAGTATAGCAAAGGCAGAAAGTCTTCTTTGTCAATGTGAGTAGACGCACCAAGCATCTGAACAGTATCTGACATTTAGCTCCCAATGTATTAGGGTCTGTAGTGATTTTTCTTGCTTGCAAGAACAAGATCTGCAACCTCAGTGCACTTCCTGTGAGACCAACAGCTCCTCTCCCAGTGACTGAAGTTCCCTGTAATCAGTTAAAATTTTCTTGAAAAAAGGAATCACATTAGTAGAAGAGAAGGAGAAATAATCTCTGTGTTGCTTGGACCTGTCCCTGAAGAGGGATTTGAATATCAGAACAGAGGCATTTCTTTGTCATAGGAAGCAGAAGCAGAAGGCAGAGCCTTCTGGGGCAGTAGCAGCCAGTGTTGTGCTCTTTGGTGCTGGAGAGCAGATAGGCTTCTGTGGTTGGTACCAGGACACGTGCCATCCATTCTTTGCTCTCTGATTTACTTTCTTTCTCTTTCCTTCCTTTTTCAATGCTATTCTTCTGTCCCTTGATCCTGTACATTCTCTCTGCAATTCAGGCTGATTCTGACCCATGATTATCCTCCTGAAGGACCTTTCTCACTTTTTCTCTCCTGCACCTTCCCGCTGCTGCCCACATTCTGTCTGGTCTAATGCTCGTCTTTGTGTTTTCAACAAGTGGATTTCTTGGGGGTGCAGGTGAAGGAAAAGGAAAAGAAAAAGGAGAAAAATTGTCTCCTTCTGTACGCTGTGACAATGTATGCACACAGAATGAACAAAATGGCAGTGGTGACCCCCAAACAGCTGCTTTACAAAATGACTCCTAAACCAGCACTTAAATGTGGTCAGAATTTGTTTACTGAAACATAAGAATATTATAATTAAACCCAAAATACAGTGCTTCAGATTTCTTTCTGACAAGAAAGCAATGACCTCTGGATACTGATGTATATGAAGAAATAATATGTAATCCTGTGGGAACATTTATGAATTATCTTTTATTGTAAAAGCTGCTTGAATCATTTTGTAAAGCTGATATCATAAACTAAGCATACAAAGAAATAAATATGTTTTTATTAAAGAAGATAAAATTTCTATTCCTTCATTTTATTACAAAAGATTCAAAAAAAACCAACATGTTCTGGCCTTAAGTATCAGACTTACATTTTGTCTTTTGTTATCACTTACAATAGCACTGCTGCTTGAATACCCAGCCATATCAAATGTAAGTTATTTGTATATCTCTATCCTCTCAGGAAATCTTGACCTTGAAATAGAATAAATATGTAACATGTTCATAGGCAACACCACCAGTGCTAAAAACCGTAGACACTGAACAAAAACATGCAAAAGATGAGCTTGTGCAGTGCTATTTGACTCATTGCAAAATGAGGAATTACAGTTTAAATGTTTTGCTGTCTTTGAATGACCCTCCATTTGTAATTGATTCAGCTCAACAGACTGCAACTCTAAAACCATTGAGATACAGAACTTATTTGTCCCGTGTTTAAAGTACGCTTCAGTCACTCTACCAAAATCAAACTGCACAGGTTGGGATCTTTTCCATTATGAGTGGTTTGATAATGTGCCATGTTACCTTAGAGTCTGAGATGACTGCTTATTCAGGCTGAGATTTTTAGAAGACTGTCAGGAATAAACAAATCATATTTAACATCTGTTAATTGGACCCATAAAAGGAAGTAAATTGCACATAAAACAGAACCTATAATAAGCCCACAACAACAAAAATAAATGGAACCCCCTTGAGTAAGTACTAGAGGCAAATTTTAAAATAAGTAATGACCACTCTGATAAGTGGTCATACTTATAGATCAATAAGATAACAATCCCCAAGATACTTGCCTTGATAACCAAGGGCATGAGCAGCTGCAGTCAAACTGTCAAGCCTTGAGTAATGTGATTTTCAGATGAGAACTCAAAGGCCTATGCTCCAGTAAGGTCCCAGCACAGACCTCTGAGGACAAGACAACGGGGTGAAAAAAGTTACAGCACATGACATGTGTCCTTCGTTTTTCCACTATCCCAATATGAAGATGGTCTGGAGCAATAAAAATGCCCAAGGAAACCAGATGTCAGCTTCATGTAAGTTTTATGAAAGATGAAGTAAACAAGATTTAGCATCTGGGGATTGCTTCATAATACGTTCAGCTCCCCAAAGGTATAAAAGGCCTATCCAAAATCCTGCTTGTTAAACCAGCAAAGAGGAACACAAGAGATGCAGTGAGGACTCAATAACTGGCCAGAGTACCTGGACATACACACTGTTTGTGCTTATGGGCATGTGGGTGTGAGAAAACAAGTGAGCAAAATGTGTGGGAAAAAGAGCATGAGGGACTGCAGTCAGTTTTTTTTAAAACAAATATCACCTCTGCTTTCCAGAAGGTCTAGAATTATGTTTTGTTGCATTAATTTCCTTCAAGAGCACTAAAGCATGAGTTATAAATTAGCTGTTGGACTGAAACAATAAGCGCTAATGTGGCAAGCTGGGGAAGGTGCCTAGAGGGTTCTTACAGGGACTGAAACTAGCTCTGATTTTACTTAATATCTTTAGTGTGATTAGGGAAAAAAAAAAAAAAAAAAAAGAAGATTAGAAACACACTGATGGCATTTGCAGATGATTCTTCCTTGGGAAATGTTCCCATCCTTCACTGGGGACATCATGTTATATGGACATATAATATGGAAGGACTGAAGGAGCCTAGGGAGATGTTAGAAACAAAAACACAAGATTGATCTAGGAAAAACAAAAAGTGAAGAAGCTGGAGGAAGGAAGGAAAACCCAGAACAAGGCTATTCAACTGGGCTGATGAATCACATTGTCCACTTCGTGGTGCATACCTTAACAATGGACAGAAAATACTCCCTGAAACTTGTTGTCCAGAAAATATTTTTTATGCTATATGACTAAAGAAATACTCTGTTTACTGATGTGGTGAACAGCAGGAGGGCCATTTAAGCAAGGAAAAAAATGTGCTAATTGAGAAGTACAAACTAAGGAATCTTATATATTAGTTTTGCATTTTTATTTGAAAGAAATGGGTAAGAGAAGGGCAGGGAAGATGGATGTGAATTTTCACAGTAATATCCCATGCCAATGAATGTAAATACAAAATCTGCATTGCTACTATATAAAAGAAGAAGGAGAAGAAGAAGAAGAAGAAGAAGAAGGAGAAGAAGAAGAAGAAGAAGAAGAAGAAGAAGAAGAAGAACCCTAAAACAAACAAATAAACAACAAAAAAAAAAACAGTAAATCATGTGAGATAAGTAGTGAGTTTCCATCTTGAGCAAAGAGAGAGATGATCATAGGAAGGCACTGAGGGACTAGCTGTTTGCTCCCTTGGCTAACTTAGTAGTTCATCTCAGAAAGTATTTCAATACTCTGCTGAGCCCTTCCAATGACATGCTGAGTCATTCTGAGAAAGATGTTGTTGATGACCATAAAAAGAGCTAGATTCAACTCAGCTAATCGGAGATGTCAATATGCAGATTTCTACTCACTGATGGCTATATAAACTGTCCTTTATAGGCAATACAGGGAAGCAATCATTTCTAGGGTGACTCAACTCCTCAGAGCAGGGTAAAACAGGATATCTATAACATAAGGATGTGACAGAGACAGAAAATTCATGGCTAAAAGGGATGTAATGACTAAATGGATGAATAAAAGCAGCAGCTAGAATTAGTAAGAGAAAGTAGTTTTAATATTGGAAAAATTGGGAGCAGGGATGACCCTCAATGAAAGCAATGAAAAGCCCATCCAAGAACAGATAAAACGTTAGAGAAAGAAAAATTAATCCTCCACTGTTGGAGCTATTTTACTGGGTATAAAATGCACAACCTGGGTAACAATCATCATGGTTTGATGGAGGGTCTGCTGTGCTGGGCTCTAGTTGCCCCTACTCTAGCATGGATGTCATCTTCAGCAGAGGCAAAATAAGAGGTGAGGTGCTACCTAACAGGCACAAGGGGGTGAAGGCACTAACCTTTGAGATGAGGCAAGCTCATTCAGATCTCCTCAGGATTCGTAGTCCTCTACTCCAATTAAGAAGAAAACAAATCTTTCAGTTGAGTTGCCCGTCTAGCCCTGTTATTTTGTGCAATTCATAAATGGATAGTGTCATGAAAACTGGTACTACATTTTCCAGCAAATTTACTGCTCATTAAAATTATGTATTTGAGCAAGTGGAAATGGTAGAGTTCAAGTTTGTTTTCTTTCTCTCATGATTCATCTATAAGTACACAAACAAATTAAGCAGTCACGGGACTATCAGAGCTACCAGATGCAGTGATGTGGAAGAATTTCTTAGTCTGGGCTAGCAGAGAAACAAATTGCAAAAACAGGTCATGAGAAGGAGAAATTAATCAATCAATCAATCAATAAATAAATATTCCCAGCTGGCAGGAGGTTGCAAAATGTAAAGGGATACTTTTTTAAAATGAACATTATCTGACACATCCTATGTTGTACCACAAAGCTTTAAACAATTGTGACAACAGGCTTTGCTTTGTTAAAAAGAACTTGTCCCTGACTCTTCTCTCAAGTACTCCTGCAGTAACTACTGAAGTTGATACAGTTATATGCCAGCCACATATCCTTCAGACTCCAGCCCTTTGACTCTGCTATACACATGGAAGGAGAGTAAGGAAACCAGCCCTTTTCTGAAGAGAAAAATGAAGTGCATGATGTGGAAAAGAAATGATATGTAGCAAGAATGAATTTTAAAGAAATGATTAGCAGAAAGAAACTAACCTTGACAGAAACATGTGAGTGTAGACTATTTGAAGGTATAATGCTTCCATGTTCCTCTCTCATTCAATCACTTTGAGACGGATTTTTATCATGGACGTGAATACTGGAGGTGATCTTTTTTCCTGGTGTTGGATTCAAACACTCAGGGAAAGCCTCAGTTGCACTGAGGTGAGTGCCACAACACAATTTCTCCCAGTGCCAACACAAAATCTTGGCTCCACAAACAAGAAAAAGGACCATCCTCCTTTATGTCCCTGTGGTAATCTCAGTTTGGTCCAACTTGTACATCATCACACTGCTGGCTGAGTGGCAGCCATGCTGTTTCCACACCTCGTCACATGCCTCTCAGGCTATGTGAGATGGGGAACAAGCAGTTTATGACTTATTTTCCATGCTGTCTGAGCACAGTTGATTAGGAATAAGGATGAATGGAGACAAGTAGCAGCTACCTCACCTGGAGCCAATCCAAAAGCTCTACACTGTATGCAGCTATACATCTGGGGAGGAGTGGATATCACAGAGGCACAGCTTACGATGCTCCTTCCCCTCTTCACTCTTGGCATGTGGAGTCCTTGTAGTGCAGCACCTCCCTTTCACTGCACCAATGGCTGAAGTGAAACATCCATATTTTCTAATTTCAAGACCACTTAGCAACCCTTTGAGCAATTCATGAAGCCACTGAACAGCCTAAAAAAATCTGTCCCTTTACAAAGGCTGTTACCTGTATGTGTCACTTGCTCTTTGACTCTTTCTTACCTAGCTCATCATTTGTGGGAGTTTCTCATAGCAATACTGCCATGCAATTTGGTTTTGACCAATAGCATGCACCTGGATTTGGAATGGAAACATACTTTGCAACTGCATGACCTTCATGGTCACACATTTATTTTCTCTTGGGCTAGGACTTGATCTCCTCAGCTTTGTGGCATGACACCAAGAGAGACAACACTGTGCACACAGATGACAAGGGGCAGAGGCGGACTAGGAACAAAAGTGAAAGAGAAAGGAAGAGGCAAATGTAGAGAGAATAAATTTTATATCGATTCAATGAGTTGCATTCAAAGGTAAAGAAAGAAGAAAAAATCGTGTAGTCAGTTGCAATGGTGGCAATTTCTAAGTCTCTACCCTCCTTTCTCTATGTATACAGAACTCTGTGAGATCAGTAGAAGTTATGAGTGCACATAAAGATGGGAGGATTTGAAAGTGAAGAGCTTTACCTAGCATTCATTTAGATAACTAATCCAAAGAAAGACATTATAGTATACAAAGAATAATACCCATTGTGAAACTTGGTGGAAAACATTTGCTGTGGAAAAAAAGAAAGGAGAAGATGTTTACCTATGCATCTCTGGAGCTGCTGACCTGCAAACAAGAAACAAAAGAGCTTTATACTGCATTAGTAAATTTAGGCTACCAGATGTTTTAAGACAGATTGTAGTGTGGCTATGGGTTGTCTCATGAAAAGTAGTCCACAATGTTCTATTTAGAAGTGATGGTACAGAATGGTCTAGTTTGACAAATAAAAGAATAATGTGTGTGTCTTGTATGAATACACTGGATTTGTTGTTTTTCAATAAAAGTTGAAAAAGCTAAAGGCATTCTTATTTCCTGTTGAAGAATAAGCATTTTGGAAGACCGTTTTTTTAAATAAAATTCAATAACCTTTTTTTTAAAAGACTGAAAAAAAAACAGACATGGAAGGAACAATAGCTAAAAAGAAAACACTGGCAATTTTTGGAGTTCAATTATTTTTAAAGTCATTAGAGACAGAATGATATGTAAAAGATCCTGAGACTCACATCTTTGTGTTTACTAGAGCAAAGGCATGCACATTTTCTATCTGAGTCTTGAAACAGCACCACAGAGTCTCTGCTATATCACCAATAACCTTACCATACATAGAAACATCTAGGAATTGCAATTGCCCAGTGAGGAGAAGCTGGATTCCTGCCTTTGGCAATGCCTGTCAGTCATGCCACAACAGTGATGATTAATGTGGTCAGCTGAGTGTAATGGTTAGCTGAAGACTTTCTAGAATAGTGAAACAAGATGTCTTGACAAAACTTTATTCTGCAGACAAAAGAGTTCTGCAGTCTAGATCATAGTATAAGACCAGATGGGTAATATCTTATCTGCTGTTAACTATTCAGCCTGTATAAATGAGCAGGTTTCTGCCAACCATTAGACATGCAGATGTCCAGTTTATGAGTTTTTTCCACAGCTTTCTGCTTCCCAGAAAAGAAGTCCAAACTATTGGGTTTTCTCATTGGCATTTAGTTACTCAGAACAATTTTAATAACTCAGAGCAATTGGGTTTTTAATTTCAATTTGAGATGGCTGCAAACTGTACTTTTTCTACCACAGAAAAAACTGATATTTCTTCTGAAACCAGAGCAAAGCATTTATCAAAACAACAGGAGTTTTGGTGAAGTTTCTTTCTCAGGAAAAACAAGCAAACAGAAAAAATGACAACCTTGATATTTGACATTTGCTTTGCTTCTGTATTGAAACAGAGAAAAGGAGAGATTTTCAGAAGAGAAAATTCAACTTCTGATAACATAAAATTGTAATCAACAATGCAGCTGGGAGATGCTGTCCAGCTATGGAGTTGGGGGACAGAGAAAAATGTGGGCAGGCAACACCCAAGTGGAGATTCAGTTAGGTTTGTTTAACAGAAAAAGATGCAAATTCAGAAAAAAAAAAAATATATATATATATCTTCTGCTGAAAATGATAAGGTTTAAGCTTGCCAGCTTTAATTGAAATACAATGTCTACTGATGACTAATGATGTCTACTAATGACCCAGGTAAATGTAGATGATAACTATAGGAAATATACATTGAAAGCATGGAAAGATCAATAAAACTAGAAGACCTGATTGGTGATTGAATTCACCCCAACCCTGGTATTTATTGATAGGTTTGACTATATAAGTAATAATTCTTCTGATTTTCCAATAGTAGTCACTGCATCTCTAAAACCCCTCTTCCAAATTTGCAGATCACTGATTCCCTGGATATGCGAGCCTTAATTTGTCTCCAAGCCCACTTCCACAGCAGCTTATTCAAGGCCCATGATGGTAAAGTACAGGGCCATTTGTCTCCAGCTTCTCTTGCAAAGCCCTACCATGGGCCTCAAGTGGTGTGAAGAGCCAATATAAGGCTACTGAGTAATATTAACTTTAAGGGAATAACTGCTCTTGTAAGCTAAAGTGCAGCAAGGCACTGAAGTGCCCCCACATGTTAGAATTTCACGATCAGAGAAAAAGCCATTTCAGTGCTTGAAAGAAGATAAACTTTCAAACGACACTTCATTGAGGGAAGAAAGGGAACCTGTCACACTTGGTTTGTCATTCCTCCTCCTCCCCTGAAGGCAGTTGCCAAAATAGCATAACTGAAAGCACATTGTATGTTGAATCATGTTTGATTCAGCAAAGATTACATCTACTGAGCTTATTGCATCCTTGTAGTATGGAGCTTATGCTTTTACCCATCTGCAGAAAATGCTTTGTGCTCCATAGGTGGATTTTTTCTTTGCTTTCTCATTGTATTCCATGTAGATGCATCTGGGAGCATTCTCTGCTATTTTCATAACAGGGACGTATGGATATGCATGATATGTTCTGCCATGTGATTTCTTCCTGCTTTTAAAACCATTTTTATATAAACAGTATTGAATAAAGATTTAAAGAATCATCCAGTGAAACATTCTGCTTGGTTTAACAACAGAGGTAAGAACCACTGTCTTATTAGAGAAGGAAGAAATATTTGAAAGCAGAGCATTTCTCGTCTGTGTAGAAGAGGGATCAGAACTGAACCTTATTTCCTAAGAAGCCAAGAAAAAATATCATGTAAGAATTCAGACCTCTGACCAACTCTGAAGGGGAAAGCTAATGGAAACAGCACCTCGCTGGGGACATTACTGCATATCATCACCTAACAGTGACCCTGAGGGAAATGAAACTGAAGAGAAATGGCACTGCATGCGAGGGAGGTGGAACTGTTCTCATTTCTGAATCTGCAGCAGAATAGTCTAATTGGGTATACAGCACAGCCAAATGAACAAATATCACATGAAAAAAAAAATATTTTCAAGCTTCGTAAAGGAATGACATGCAGATTGAGAGGAAGGCAAAGTTCTGCATTTCTAGCCATTTTGTGTAAATGCAGAATACATAATAATTTAATCAGAAAAGGAAAATTTAGAGAAGCCCATCAGTTCAAAGGGCTGTACGTTCAGCAGAGCATTATGCCTCGCAAGGAACAGGCCGTGGAGAGCTGAGCACCCACAGCTCATTGAAAATTTCCTACAGAAGCCACATTTCTTAGAGGTACAAGTTTCAAAAACATTTCAGACACCTTAATATTATTATTTATTTCTGAAAGTGGTTGGTCATGGTAATTCACAGCTCTTTCCTAGGCATGAAGACCCTGCAGCCTGCATGGTACTGCTGGTACTCAGAGTACTCCAAGTGTTATGTAGAAAGGTGCTCAGCTGTGATGCTTGTACCTGGACACAAGCAGTGTCCCACAGTCTCCAGCACCAAAGTCACCTCTTGCAATTACGCTGGCAGTGCTGGTCAGCTGCTGAAAATGTGATAGGAGGAAGAAGGAGAAAAAGGACTGTGGGGCTGGAAGAAAGATTAGGAGAGCTATGGCTGGCATCCTCATACTGGGAGGGGTGACAAGAGGCTGGGGAGATGGAGGTGGAATGGGCAGACTGGTACAAAGTCAGTCCTAGCAGCCACCACCACAGTCAGCAGCCCTGGCCAGGGCTGACACCAACAACTCCAGCTGCCAGCAGCTATGGTTGCTGCAGAAAGCAGTACCCAAAGCAAGATCTGTTTGGAAACCCCTGCTTCATGCAATATGTATTTCCATTTGATGTTTCCAGGCTACATTCAGGACAAAGCTTTTTTTTTTACTGAAAAAGCACCAAAATGCAATAATGAAAAGCAAGTACTCCTTGATAGGTTTTGCAGTGCAAGCTTTAAAGGCTGTAAGTACCAGAGACTCTTCCCACTGAATTTAAATGCAATCCTTATTTCTCATGCTGGGAGAGCCCTGGGCCACAGGTGGCAAAGTGGCAGTACAGACCCCTGCCTGCAGGTGATGGCAGCATGTACGCGCTCCTGAGCACATCCTGCAGTCCTGTTTGCAACCCCATCAGGAGGAACTGTGGAGATGCTGAGTCACCCAAATGTTTTTCTTTTTCTTTTTGTTTCTCTTTTTTTGTTAACCTGCTCTCCATCTGGTGCGGGTGAGGGGCCACTGGAGGTTTCATTTGTCTGCAGCACTGAGCTCCTCTGGCTGCACAGGCACTTTTCACCAGAAGCCCTGCCTCTCTGCTGTGAGAGCAGCCTGTAGTAGCCATGCTGCCAGAGAGGTCTATGCAGGCATTAGGCAGATCTGCCTCCATTCATTAGTCAGAACAGGTCTCTAGAAGAAACAGATGATGTGGACCCACCTGTTTCACATATGACTGTGAGCCAAATCTCTGCCTCTTATCCCATCCCAAAATGGTGCATGTAATCCTTCTTCCTCTCACCCTAAGCCCATTAACAATCCTGGAGTGCTTTGAGATCCTACAGAGAAGATGGGATGGAAGTGTCAAGTTTAATCATCGGCAAAGCTTGTCTCTCACAAGTGGACAAATCTGTGATCCTCTCCTTGCCTTCTGGTGACCTGTCCCTGGGAACCTGGAGCCAGCACCCCATGGAGCAGCAGAGCCAGCACAGCAAGTATATATGTCAGTAGCAAAGTGGCTTTTCTCCCTAGGCCTGTGTTAAGTACCCACTGAATGAGTTTGACTCTGCAGACTCAAGGACAGCCAGCTCAGGTTGCTTTCTCCAATACTAATACGTAAACAAGTTACTCACTTGTTTTTTTCATTTAATGTTATTCAAAGACAGTAAAATGCTGTAGAGTATTCATTCTGGTTCCAGTTGTGGAAACGAAGCATGTATAATTACCCATGTGGGTAGCAGTCCATCTCATATCCTTACTTATGCCAGTGAAGGATATTATCTCATTATATCAGTTTAGCAGTCTTCTTTCCCTGGAATTCGAAATAAGCAAAGCACATAAAGGAATGATGAAACAACTAATTATAAGGGACATTATTTTAAAAACTGCACAGTAGTCAAAATCCATTAATGGACTATTTTACATCATTAAACTACTTCCAAGAAAGTATCTAGGCTTTTTAAGCATAAACATTTCTACATTGAAAATGTAACTTGAACCTAACTCTATGGTTAGCTATTTTTTGAATGAGTATAATATGTGCTTTCATTTATGACAGGGCAAAGATGAGTGAAATTTTTAACTTCATTATGTCTATCATCCAAAGTAATTTAGAAGATAGTCCTGCTACATGGAGACTCTTCTGCACTAGAATGCTAATAATGATTAATGTCTGGGGAAACAGAAAATAAAGCTGCTAGCAAGGACTTGCTTTAGCACATGTTTTAGGATTTTTATGTGAATAGAAAGTACTATTCTAATTCAAAGTTAAGATACTTCTGGACCTTCAGAAACTTCTTGGATGCATTTTTTAGTTACAATACAAATAGGCTTTTTTTTTGTCTCTAATTTTTGGTCCTTCAACCCAAGTGAACCTCAAGCTGAACTTCACTCTTTCCTTCTTGTTTATCAACTCCAGGAAGAAAGTTTCTGCAAGGCTGAGCCTGTCTTTTATTATATATGTGAAACATTTTGGTCAGAATTCAGTTTTAAGTGGAACTCTGCTGCCAACCCTGTAGTATTATGGGAGCCAAAGAATCCTGCTCTATGGGTTATTAATACATCCAAAGGGAAGAGAGATCAGTGCCAGCAACAACAGAGGAAGGTGGTGTTGAAGTGAATGAGAAGCATATACTGTTTTTACAGCACACTTTGAAAGATACAGTACTGTGGGGTAGTCCAGTTGATGGAGCCTGATCTGAGACCAATCTTGGCTTCCAGGATGTTCTATCTGACCCCATTGTCTTAGAGGCAATGAGAGCTGTTGTCAGAGTAGTCAGATTCCTTCTGTGGGACAGGTCTCACAGCCCAAGCTGATCTTCCTTGCCATCTCTACCCTGCGTACCTTCCATGTATACCATGTACAGCTTCCTGTACAAGGATGGTCTAAGACCCTGCTTACAACAGAAAACTCTTGAGAGGGTGGTACGTAGGGGCTGACCTAGTGGAAGCAAGTAACTGAACCGAACTCCTTCCTGACAAGAGGAATTCACCTGTTACATCAGTAGTCTGGGCCATATATATGTCAGAAGCTAGTTAACAAAATGCAGGCCTGGAAACAATGCTTCAGAATGTACAGCTTTGTTAATGGGTTTGGTAGCAGGACCAATAAAGTTTATTGTTGGGTTTCACTACAAATGACTCCTTTTGTGCTCAGCTTTTTACATCAGCTTTTAACTAGACCTACCAGTTGTACTAGCCAGACTGAGGGCATGATCTTCCCAGGAGACTCTGGTTCCCATGAAGTGAAAAAGAGACTTCTGAAACATCCCTAGAATTACCCTTGGGCTTCTGAAATGGTCCTCTTTCTGAAGGAAACCTTCTGTGTCCTCTGTCCTGAGGAAAGAAAGGAAGAAAATCAAGGCCGAGCAAGTTGTGGTTTCTTTACTTTTAAGACTCAGGGGTGATGTTGACTTTAAGGCTCATGTGAGAAATAAATCCACCTGCCATTTACAGTAGGCAGCTTAGTCAGTCTGGCCCTACCAGACCTCAGCTCACCAACCCATCTCAGCTCTACCTCTGAGGTCTTCAGCCCCCAGTGGCATGGCAGATGCCCTTCCTGGACTGTGAGGAGGGCGTGGGGCAGCCAGGCTGCCCCTGCAGAGGGGGAGCAGAGCCCAGCCCTGCAGACCACATCCATGGGAACCATGGGCTCAAGGGGAGGAAGCAGACATGGAAGAGGGACTGTCACTCCCAACAGGCAGGTTTTGAGTGAGATCATTTGTGTATGTGACCATGAATTGGCAAGAGCACAATTTGAAACTGTAGACTATGCTGTTCGAAAGTGAACAGTTGGTGCAGGCACAAATTTTCAAACGGCTCCTCTTGATCAAGGCTAATCGCAGATACTTCCCGAGAGGGGGAAGAATCCTGCTTAGAGGCCAAGCTACCTCTGTGGGTGAGTGTTGAAGAGGAGCTGCAGCAACATTCGAAGAAGCTAATCCTTCCCTCTAGGTCTGGAGCAACGCACAGATGAAACAGCAAAGACTGCCAAAGACCCACCCAACATATCAACCTCCTACGAGGACGAGTGAGCAAAATCCCATCCTGTTTCTTGCTTTCTTTGTCTTCATCTTGGCTCGCTGTCTCTTTAGGGAGAATTCCGACAACAAAAGGTCGGCAGGGACAGGCGGGTGCAAGCCCCGCTTCCCGGGCCGGGACTGCACTTCCCCCGGCCGCCAGCGGAGGCTGCTGTGGGTCGCCTCCGCCCGGAGGCCCGCGGGGGTCCGGACCCGACACAGAGTTCCCGGGACACTGCTGGGAGCCTCCTGGCCTCCGCCGGAGCCTGGGGAGCACGAGTGCGGTGTCTCACCTTGCAGCGATCGCTCTCGCAGAATAAATAAATAATAACATAATAGCCCAGCCGAGGGCACAACGGGGCAGCCGGCAATTCCTGCCGAGTTACAGCGCTGGGGGGAACTCAGGCCGAGCTGTAGGCGGGGGAGCAGAGGGGACAATGAAGGGAGACCTCGGTGCCTTAGAAGCCTGGCAGCCGAGCTGCGGGTAGATGCGCCCGGAGCCTCGCGGCTGGGTGGCCTTGCCCGGTACCTTGCGGCAAAGAGGAAGGGCAGGGGCTGCCCGCAGCCCTCCTGTAACTTGCCCTCGAGTTTTGCTGGGAAAACAAAAGTAAAGCAAACAATTCCCTTCCCCCAGCCCGAAAATAAAGCTCGGGCACCACCCGGGCTGGTCGAAAGGGCTCCATTGTCGTTTTTAAATGAGATATCTTTGCAACCGCTCGCCCCTCCCCGAGCCAGCGGGGAGCCGCCCGTATCCCTGGAAGCGAGAGGTAGTGGGGAACAAAAGGCAAACTCCGAAGTGACATTGAAAATAAAAGGGAGCTTTGGTTACCCCCAGGGAAAGGTCGAGGGGGAAAGGTCGCCTTCCCGCCAGCGCACGTACTCCCGGCGGGTGCGGGGGAGCGCCCCGGCCCCAGTCCCAACCCCAGCCCCGGCCCTAAGAGCCCTGCGCGGAGCCCTCGGCCCGCAGAGAGCCCGGGGCAAGCAGCGGCTCCCCCATCCCCTGGCCGGGGCTGCCTGGGGGCGAGGGAAGGCTTCGGAAGCAAAGCCGGGGCACCTAGGGACCCCATTCCCCCGTGGGGCCCCGTGCCCAGGGAGGGCAGGGCAGGGTGCCAGGCCAGCCACTTGCAAGCCGAGTTCCTTTTGGAAATATTTGCAGGCGACAGGGCTGAGGACGAGATATGTGTGCGTAAATATATGCTCCCGCATACCCGCTCCCAGAGGCATGTAACCCCCAGTATGTGTGTGCATAACTGGGTGTATATACACAAGCACGTAACTCCTGAGTTATCTAATATAAATTACTGATAGCTGTATCTAAAAACTGTTAAATAGTTCGATCCTGGTAGGATTTTGTTTGTAGGTATGTAGCGATAAGAAGTGTTTACGTATGTATTTGTACCTTTATAATTCATGCCTACATTTTTAAGTATCTACAGCACAACTTTCTCCAAATTTTCTCAGCAACCACCTCCGCTGAAATCCCCTCCTGACTCGGCCGTATCAAAGCGGCTTTGGGGCCACACCGAGTCCTGCGTGCACGCAGTGACAGTGTGGCGACAGTGACAAACTACGGACATTAAGGGACTCAGACGTGGACTGTTAGTAGGGTCAGCTCGCTAACTGCGAACTATAGCGGTGCCAGGGCAGCTCGCGGTTCAGACGCGGCTCGGGTGCTGCCGCCGCCCGCCCGTTCCCACTGTTCCCACTACGGACAAGAGCACCCGCGCCCCTCCCGGGGCAGCAGCGGAGCGGCGCCGGGCCGAGGCGGCTCCAAAAACCCTGCCCTGGCACCTGGCACCTGGCCCCTCCCTGGCCCTCTTGGCCGGGAACGGCCCGGCGGAGGAAAAGCCGGGGGGTCGGAGGATTAGGGCAGAAAGCTTCGGCCGCCCGCCAGGAATTGGGGAAGGAGGGGCGAGGGCTGCGAGGAGCCCGCTCTGCCCTCGCACGGAGCCCTGCCAGTGGGGCCGGAGGGGACCGACCGGTCACGGAGGGGCCCCGAGGAAGCCTGCATGCGAGATGCTCCACGCCCTGGGCAGCTGGAGGAGCAACTGTGCGTGCGCTGCGGAGGGGTGAGGATTTTCGGCTGGGGCTTTGGCTGGTTCGTTTGCTTGCTTAGATTCCCACTCCAGGGGACGAGGTCGCGACCGGTACACGGCAGATTTGCCCCCAGCCTAACGAAATATGCAAGGCAGGGGGGCTGTTCCACGGGGGGGGGGGGGGGGGGGGGGGAGTTGTCCCGATGAGCCCAACGGGCAGTTTTTCGCCCCAGCCGCGCTCTGTGCCGAGGGGGCGCTTGCAGGGAGGGTGCCTGTGTAGGACGACCCTGCCTCACACGCCTGAGCATGTGCTGCACAGGCAGGGAGCGGTTCCCGGCGCCCTGCCCGGGGCCGGCAATGACAGCGACACAGGTCCGCCCCACGCAGCGGCTGCGGAAACGTCCCCTCCGCTCCCTCCTTCCCGGAGCGGTCTCTGGGCAGGATGCGCTGTGCGCACGCTTCGTTTGCGGGGGGCACGGCACGACACCGTGCATCAGGGCCGGAGTTTCTCTGTCGGACGGGAGGGGGACGAATGGAAGGGGGCGCCGGGTGCCTCTCCCCTCGTCCAGGCGCAGGGCTTTGGGAGGGGATTTTAAATCTGTCTCTGGGTGCGTTAGGCTTGTGCTGATAACCGGGACGGAAGAGGGAGTTCCTCCCCAGCACTCCCCGTGCCCGCTTGAAGGCTGTCCCAGCAGGGGCTGAACCCTCCGCACAGCACCCTGAGTCCCGCTCCAGGGTCACGCGTGTCGCAGTGGCACCCTATGGGATCACGGGGGCCTCGTCCCCTCGTGTTAGGAACCGGTGCCTGAGAAGTGAGGCTTGTGCCGAGGAAGGCTTCGCCCCCACGTTGCCTGGGCCCCTGCCCTCTGCCCCCCGAGCCCGGCTGCGCCGGGGGGGTCGGCACCTGCCTGGTGCTGGGCCGTGAGCTCTGCCTGCGGGGGAAAGGTGCGGGGCCGTCACCGCCCGCCGAAAGGGCTCGGAGGAGGGGGATACAGGCTCAGGGCAAGGAGCTGAGCTGGACGCCCGAGCGGGCAGAAATGCCCCCCCCCTTCTCCATCCCCCGCCCGGCGAAATGGGTGGCAAGTCCTGCTGCAGCCCTTCCGCGGCTCTGGCTGGACGAGCACATTTGATTCCCGTTGGGAAGGCACAGCGGCTCGCATAAAAAAGACATTGTTGTCTTTGGAGAGCCCTGCGCGCACTTTCAAAAGCTGATCCTTGAGTTCCCAGCCCCCGCAATCCAGTTGATGAGGAAACGCGCTGCGGTCTTGGTGGCACCGTTTCCATTGGGATTGGCACCATTTGATTGACAAAGTCTCCCATTCTTCCACCTCTCGAGTGTTATCAAACGGATTGTGTGGGGTCAGAAGCTATTGAAGGGACGTCCGTGTAGCCGCATTCTGCAAACACGGGGTGAAGACCGAGCCTTTCTCATGAAAATGCTTCCACCAGGCAAAACGCATCTCATCTTCCCTGCTCTCCTCCTTTAGCATTTCCTTTTAACTCGAGCGTTTTACTAAGCAGCATCACCAGGTAAACGAGCACATCACCAAAGGCAGCCTAGGCAGGACCCTGTCGGGGCGGCCACCCCCCGAGGGGAGCGGGGGACAGCTCTGGAGAGCAAAACTTGGGTGGATGGTTGCAAGGAAAAGGGTGAGCGGTCGGGGCAGAGCAACAGCAAGGAAGCTTTCTCGCCGTTTTCCGCGGCTTGACTTGCCCTGGCAAAGTTAATTTTGGGGCGGGAAAGAAGGACCAGCGGCTGACCCGCTTCTCTTCCACTGGATCTATCCAGAGGGGCTAAAAGGTGCTGCTGGGACCTTGAGGGGTGTAGCTGTGCCCGTTTGCGCGCCGATGTCCTTACAAATAACCGATCAGCCCTGCCAAGAGACTTTCACCCCGCTGCCCAGCCAAGGCGGAATGAAGAGCTCTCGCTTTAATTCCCCTTTACAAGACCCCGCGCAGAGCCAAGGCAGGACTGCCTCGGGTTAATCTCCTTGAGCAGGCTTTCGGAGGCGATTTAAGCAGCGCTCCTTCGAGCGGGGGAATCAATAGAGCCAGCGGTGAAAGCAGCGACCGCCGCCGCGCCCCGGGAAGACGTAGGGCGGGCGGTGGGCACCGGGCACCCAGCGCTGCCCGCCCCCGGCCGCCCCCCAGCTCCATCCCCGCAGAGCAGCAGCCGCTGCCCCTGCACCATGCAACCCTCGCCAGCCCTCATCTCTGACTTAAATCCACCGCAGCCTTTTGGAGGATCCCTTGGTAATTTTTTTTTTTACCTTCCATCCACCCCCTATTTTTTTTAAGGCTAATAAAAGAGGCACGGAGCTGATGTGTGAGAAATCAGGGGCAAGCATAAACAAAAACAAACAAGCAAACAAACAGGCAAGGTCGAGTGTCTCTCTCTGTAAGAGCAAAACAGCATACCTTTCTGAAAAACACGCGCAGAAAGAGGGGAGAAAAGGCGGGGTGGTGATGGTGGTGGATGGGGAAGAAATGCTCCAGGGATCTGGAAAGATAAGATCTAAAGATCTGGAAAGAAAAGAGGATGTGGTAAAAGCAGCTGTCCTTGTAGCCTAAAGTCGCCCTTCCGTGCCCTTGGTGGCCCAGCGGACCCACACCAAGCCCACTTCGGGGCACTCGGGCCGGAGGGAGCTGGTGCCGAGGCAGCTGAGATGATGTAGGAGAGCTGAAGGCCTGATTGAAGGAAAGTCCCCCCGATTATATTTGTGTGGAAAAGCTCGCCTCTTGCAGAGCTCTAAAGTGTAATCAAGGCTGAGGCTTACACTTGAAGGATGTTAAATCTCATACGGGAACCTACTTTCTCCTAAACGGTTTCTTGCCTACTGAATGAGAGCCTCCCAATTGAAGCAAAATGATCCTTATGTACTAATATCAAGCACAGTCACAAAGCGACCGGCTATTTATGCTGCCACTTTAGACAAAGATATTTAGTTATTCCCGGGTAGCAAGTGCACTTTTGCATTTTTAAGCACAAACCAGCCGAGCACAAACATATTTACAAGTGCAATTACTAAATAGTTACTTGACACTTCAAAGTCACTGGGTTAACTGTACCTTCGCTGTAATTTTCTTAATATTCAGGTAATCGCTTTATGAAATGAATTTCCCAGGACTGTAGGCCGGGGTATTGAACTCTCAGTGGAGGTTTCTCGTTCCCCCCCGGGAACACCCCGAAATATAAGCTTTGGAGATGCTGG